>NC_042997.1:198222832-198227832 GCF_006345805.1 Octopus sinensis | reverse complement strand
GGCAGGACTAACCCGCGATGAAATTAATATTGTCCTAGCGGCAAGAAATCCATCATCCAATTCGGTAACAAACTTTAGATTCGTTGGGATTGACCAGATTGCTTCGATATCCCTATGGGAAGTAGCGATTCGGCTCAGGTTCCTGATTTGGTCAGAATTTACATCCTATCAGAACTAGCAGACCAATTCCCTTATAGACTCGGTGGTTTATATCGTGATGACTGCCTACTTTACCTACAAAATACCTCAAATCAGAAACTACAAAAAGTTAAACGAAATTTAGTCAAATATGTTAGTAATATGGGCCTAAGTATTTCTTTCGATGTTGATAAAACTAAGGTTAACTTCCTAGAGCTAACTCTAAACTTAAATACGGCCTTGTATTTCTCATACTATAAACCTTCAACTAACCTAAAATACATCAGTACCTCTAGTAACCACAACAACAATTTAACAAAAAATTTGGTTAAAAACATATCCCTTAGAATGTCTAAATTATCCGCCAATGTAACCGTCTTCACTAGCAACGCTGACTTTTATAACTCAACTTTATACAAAACAGGATATAAGGAACAAATTAAATGTTTTAACCAACTTAGCCCTAACTGTACTAATAACAATATAACAGTAGGAAAAGCAATATTAGCAGAAGACATATTAAAAACAAGAGTACTTGTCCTGTTCCTTCTACAGTTAATTATTTAAATAATACTCGATTCCATCAAAATATCCATATTTCTTACCTTCATAATGCTAAAAGTAAACAAAGGGAAGTAACTATGTTTCCTCTTCAATTTTACATTATGTTAAAAATAACATTAGGTTTTTTTAGTAATAAATCTCGCATAGAATCACGCAACCCTAATAAAAATATTTAGCTGATTATTCCATACGGTAATCAAGTAAAAAGTAACCTTCCCTTGTTACTTCAAGCTACAGAAAGGAACTTCCCTATTAAATCAAGGTACCACTAAATATTTCAACACACACGGTATCAGACTCGGTTTTTCCAACACCTACAATATTTCACAATTTACAGCATCACATACCAGCCGTGTTATAAAAGGTTACAGTGTCCCTCCTAATAACCTTAGCAACTTTAATTGCACTTACAATAATATTAACGATAATCTCTCCTTAAGTCATAATGTCAACGAAACTAAGCCTTGCAATTGTGGCCCTATTAAAACTTATGACCAAATAGACTTCCAAGCAAATTCAATCACAAGACACTTATCGACGCGGGTCTACAGTTGAAGACTTTCGTCCGAGATACTTTGAAATGAAACTGTACCCGAAACTGTGGTCGCAAAGCATGCTTCTTAACCACACAGCTTTGCCTGCACCTTGACTGCGCTTTCAATTCTTTCAACAGTTTCATTATTAAGGGGTTTACAAGGCGGCGAGTAGGCAGAATTGTTAGGACGCTGGACAAATGCTTAGCGATATTTCGCCTGTCGCTACGTTCTGAGTTTGACTTTACCTTTCATCCTTTCGGGGTCATCCTTGAGTCATGAGATCGATGTAATCGACTATCCCCTCCCCTAAATTTCTGTCTTTGTACCTATAATATAATGGGTTATTAGGGAGTTTATGGTGCACTGTAGAATGCAGAATTATAGTTTCGTCGGTGATTTGAATATTTCTTCGTATTTCTTAACACACACACACACACACACACACACACACACACACACACACCACACACACACACACAGACACTTCGTAGCTTCAATGATACGTTTTCCGTCTCCTTTTGAATGTGTCGCTCTTTATAGTATATTGATCAAAGTATTGATTGAGAATTTTGCAATGAAAGTTTAGAAGATGAGAACTTCTTTCACTTTGAAGCGAAACGAGTTCCAGAATTGGACAAAACTAATGTAACTAATATTAAACTATCATCATAGTAAGAGACATTTAATATATTTGGTCTACGTAGTTATTAGCTCTCTACTTCTCTTCTGCAAATAATTTATCTCCATACATAGATTTTCTTGTATAAAGTAACAGAGAAAATATTGAGGAAAAAGTAAGATGCAAAGAAATATTGAGACGAAATGATGGAACAAGAAGCAAATAATTACATGGTTATATCATACTTTCTAAAAATATTCAAAATATGAAAGAAAATGAAATTTCCATAAAAACAAAAATGTCCAAACAAAGACAATTCCCCGTTGAATGAAAACTTGTATAAGTCTGATTATATGAATTCTATTTTCGGAATAAATAGAAAATTGCTTTTAAAAAGGGAGCTATATTTACATCTTTCGCAAATGTTCTCCTACGTCAGAACAGCAGTTGGACATATAGACAGAACAGTCAAACTATGCAGTTTATTGAGCAATCGAAAATTTTCTCAAAATAATAGATACAATCGATTCACGCTGGGGAGTAATCGATTAAAAACTTGGAAACCCTCTGGAAATATATGTAGCTAGGGAGAGCAAACGGGTCTCTTGAGAGTATGTGTGCTCAAACTAGATTTGTATGAGAACTTGTACCGTGTACATTATTCTCATTGTTTATATCGAGGCCCACAGCTCTTCAATATCCTCCCGAAGAACCTAAGAGACCTGCATGGGGTGGATGCAGATGTCTTTAAAATGAAACTGGATCTCTTCTTGTCAGGTATCCCAGTTGAACCAACTTCACGGCAGGAGGTGCAGATGAGGGCAGCTGCATCGAACTCTCTCATGCACCAAATGGCAGTTGCTAAAAAGCATTCGTGAAGTAGTAAAACCATGTAGCAAAACCAGATGGCGGTGCCCCAGCATGGCCACAGCTCGTGAGCTGAAACTAGATAAAATAAAATAAAATAAAAAAATAAAATCGACAAAATATGTCCAATTTAGATAACCTATTTGCAATCCGACTAACCAATATATTGAGGTGTTTAGAGCTCTTAGGAGACACAGGGCAACTCTGATGTCCTATTAATCTCCAAAAATTTAAACCGAAACGAAGAATTTTAGTAGCTTTAGATATGTGAATGCAAGCCAAAATTCTTGCGTGGGACGACTTCAAACAGTAAAACGAAGCACTTAACGTAAATTCCATAATTGTAAATCTTCCGAGCGACAATATAACCTAATTTTATGTTTATAGATTGTAGATTTTTCTTTTTAAATTATATTTCCTTTCAACTTCGTATGACTGGAATAAGCATTCGAAAACTTTCGAAATATCAGGTAAAAAAATTTAACGCTCATATGAAGTCTGATTAAATTAACGCAGGTGTTGTCGTAAAAACCTCTTAAAGGAAACGAGAAGCGAAAAGTTGCTACATTCGACAGACACGCATATAACAATTCTCACATAAAATCTTGTTATCACAATTCTAGATTTTTCACTTTCTCTCTCCGCTCTATTCACCTTCTCTTTCTCTTTATGTAGGAATATGTGTGTAAGTATACAGAGATACGTATGCGTTTGTGAACGTGGATGGATGTTTAAAATTATATATACATACGTAGAAGTGGCTGTGTGGTAAGTAGCTTCCTTGCCAACCACATGGTTCCGGGTTCAGTCCCACGGGATAGCAGCTTGGGCAAGTGTCTTCTACTATAACCTCGGGTCGACCAAAACCTTGTGAGTGGATTTGGTAGACGGAAACTGAAAGAAGCCCGTCGTATATATGTATATGTAAATATATGTATGTATGTTTGTGTATGTGTTTGTTTCCCACCCCAAAATCGCTTGACAACAGATGCTGGCGTGTTTACGTCCCTGGAACTTAGCGGTTCGGCAAAAGTAACCGATAGAATAAGTACTAGGCTTCCAAAGAATAAGTCCTGGGGTTGACTTGCTCGACTAAAGGCGGTGCTCCAGCATGACCACAGTCAAATGACTGAAACAAGTAAAAGAGTACGTATAAAATTGTATATATACATACATATATACATATGATACACGCACACACACATTATATATATATACACGTATTTTCAGAGTGTCGGAATCAGTCAAGTCGGCACACGCATACTATTCATCCTTTCGTGTTAAGAATAAGACGCCATAGATGTTTTGCCATTCGTACAAGCCTGGTAAAGAGAAAACAATATTCTTGTTTGGGTAACAGTAAAGAAATGACTCTTTACAGATCTTTACTGAAAAAATTTAACTGGGAAATAACTCGTGGGTTATTACTATGGGACAGACCATATCAGGAAATTAGGGTTAGCTATTGGAGTTCGGGTAACTATCAAGAAATATTCCAGTCGACTTTTGAACTGAATGAAGATATATAAGAAGACTATAACAATTGAAGCTTAGCAAGACTCGTCAGTTCGTTACATAAAGAGGTTGAAAAGATAGGGAGATGTAGGTTATACCTGTTACTTACATTTCCCTGAGCCTTCCGAGGTATGTTTGTGAGAAAAAAAGACTGACTGTTCTACCTAGGAAAATGAAGCATCAGTAAGAAACAGGAATATTCACGGTATATACTGCATGAATAGTATTTACTGTATCAGAAGAATTATCTGCACTTATACTAAGACCTGCAATCGAGAAAGTGAAGGTGTGCAGCTTAGTAGCTTAGGTATTCGACTCTTGATCGTAAGGTCGCGAGTTCGATACCTGGTGGCGCCTTGTGTCCTTGAACAAGACACTATTTCTGGATGGTACAGTCCACCCAGCTATCAAAAATGAGTTGTACCTGTAATTCAAAGGGTTGATCTTGTTACATTATGTGTCACACTGAATCTCCCAGTGAACTAGGTTAAGGCTACGTGTGGCTGCGGAGTGCTCAATCGCTTGAACGTTAATCTCACGAACAGGCTTTTCCGGTGATCGCTGTGGATAAGGGGCAATCGCGGAGTCACACATATGTATGTATATATATAAATATATGGTGAATTCACAAAAACACAAAAGAGGAAGATAGGTGGTGTAGACAACAGACAGATGTATTCGTATAACACTCGGGAAGTGAAAAAGTCTTTAACATTTCGAGCCTACGCTCTTCCACAAAAAGGAACACAAAGAAACAAAGA
>NC_042997.1:198200332-198220332 GCF_006345805.1 Octopus sinensis | reverse complement strand
ATATATATACATGCGTATATATATATATATATATATATATATATATATACATGCATATGTATATAAGCCCACTCAAGTCAGCAATATTTTTAAAATTAGATATATAATACTTTGAAAAAGAACCTAAAGATGTGTTCGAATAATTGTAAATCTGAAGATGGCATAAATGTATTTATTTGTGTGTATATATATGTATTCAATTGTGTATATGTATATATATTGTAATCTTCCAAAATTGAAACACGTGTACTCCCTTCATATTTAATAAATTTAAGTATTAACTAAAATAGGGGAAAATTAATGAAGTATATCATATACCCTGCTGGTAATTTCGGTTATATCCTTTAAGTATTATTTTGTGATGTGCAAAGTGATACCATGAGTTTACTTTCAGATATACTCATTAAGTTATTTTTGTATTATCTGAAATAGAATACCCGCATATCGCTTAATCCCCCAAAATTGAATCAATATATATACATATATATATTTGTATGTATGTATACTATTTTACTCTTTTACTCTTTTACTCGTTTCAGTCATTTGACTGCGGCCATGCTGGAGCACCGCCTTTAATCGAGCAACTCGACCCCGGGACTTATTCGTTTGTAAGCCCAGTACTTATTCTATCGGTCTCTTTTGCCGAACCGCTAAGTGACCGCTATGTATATATATGCGCGGACTTCTACACACTTTTCGTCTGCCAAATTCACTCAAAAAGCAATTTGCGGTCAATAGTGGATGACGATGGAAATTAACCAGAAATCACGTGATTGCACAACCACACCCGCGCCTAGACTGGAAATATGGTTTCTAATTTTGGTACAAGGCCAGCACTTTTGAATAGAGAGGTTTATTCGATATCATTGATCTGAGTACTTAACACGTATTTTATGATATCGAACAAAAAGGGATAAACGGCAAAGTTAAAGATGGCAGTAAGGAAACGCAGTGTTAGATTAATTACCGCAAAGCACTTTGTACGACTCCTTAACGTTTCTGCCAGTTCATTGCATTAGGGACACTGAAAGTTTAGAACAAATATAGAAGAGGAGATGAGATATTACCTAGGTGAAAAGGATTGATAGAATGTCAGTGGCCAGAAAGACCGAGTGGAATGTAAAGGAAAGTCAGCCATACGTTAGACGTTAGACAGAGAGTAATGTGTAGTTATTTGGTAAATACTAGTTGATTAAAACGAGGAGAAGGTGGCAATTAATTGCTTCATTGATTAAAGAGTGTGAAGGCGCAAGGCAATTAGCGATTTGCAAAGCGAAGGGAATTTTAACCGAAAGATCAGAGTTTTCAATTCCTTTTGAAAATAAAAGAAAATAACGTTATACCTGAGAGATTGGAGTAGTTACAGAGTCAAATGGGAAATTATGGAAAGGAGATGCGACGTTTAGTGTAAGAGTTGCCAGAACGAAAGGTAAAAGTATTTTTTCGTAACCTGATTTTGCCACATAAAGTTATCATATAGAGCAATGATTAAATCTTTAAATTTGTTTAGGTTTCAAGCTTCCAAGAAAATTGTGTCAATCTAATGAATAAAAGAATCCCCGATTAAAAAAATTAAGGTACAAATACAAGCAATGAAATGTTAGGAAAACCTCAACATTTTTTTATCATTCAGATTGAACTAATTTTTAAAATACTAATTGATATTGCATTCTTGACTGGAGGAGATCAATCTATTTTTTCATTTATTTATACTTTTATTTTTTATTTATCAAAAGATAGGGAACCTCATTCCATTTTGACATTTCCATTTATTACTGCCCTGCAGTGCATATTTTAGAAACGTTGCAAAATACAAAAAATATATTAACAAAAAATAATCTCTTCTAAATTGTACGTCACAAGAACAAACGACATTTGCAGAAGTGAGTTAATAGAAAAATAGTTTTGATTTGTTTTCAGTTCCGTTTTCTTTCCTATCTTGCGTGGAGTATGTCAACTTATTTCGTAAAACACTCAGCGAAATCGGTCTCTTTCCCTATTTACATTAATTTACATATTAATTACTCGTTGCCTCCTCTCCTCCACCTTCTCTGTCTTTGTATACAAAAGCACACAGATTATATATGTGTGCGTGAGTGTGTGAGCTCGTGTATATGCGTGTGTATGTGTGTACTATTTAAAAGTTTGACTTTTCATCGTTTCGACACCAAGTCTTCTTCAGCTGTGCTATACACACACACACACACACACACACACACACACACACATGTATATATATATATATGTGTGTGTGCGTATGTGCGTGTGTATGTATGCATAGATACACATATATACATGCACACACATACACACACAAACACACATACATATATATATGTGTGTGTGCGTATGTGCGTGTGTATGTATGCATAGATACACATATATACATGCACACACATAAACACACATACATATATAATATACATATATATATATATGTATATATATATGGTGGGTGTCTACTCCTTATGCAGATTTTCGCCACTTCCTGTACCTACACCTTAACTCCATCATAGAATCTGATGTGGTATACACTGCATTCAAAGGTGTGCGCAGACATATATAAGTACACACACACACATATATATATATATACTAGCATTAAAGACCCGTCGTTGCCGTGCCATAGTGCTAGTGCATGTATATATGTGTATATATATGTGTACATATTACATGTACATCTATATATATACATCTACACATAAAATACAAAATTATATCTTGATATCGCTAGTGATAACAATACCCAAAATATATAACAGACTGGAATTGTTAGCCCGTCTCTTATAATTTCGATCAATTGTATCTTGTCCTCTCTCTTGTATAGAAGTGTGGCTACAATCCAGCCTACCTCTACTTATGGGGGGGGGGCATTTAAAACTTTTATCCGGGACGTCCTACGCCCCAGATATAAAGGTAAAAATAAAATATTTCCACTTTGCAAGGTTCGAGTCAAGCACTCCCTTGCATGCTCTATTGACTCGAACCTTGCTTCTATTGTGGCGAATTTACCGCCTCTGGTACTTGATATCTTTCATAGTCGCACCAAGACATTTTTCAATGGTGCTTTCCTCCAGGTGTTCAAATCGTTTTTTTCTCTACATAGTATACTTTATAGGCAATAGTCTTTTCTTTAAATTTATTTTTTATTTCGTTTGGTGGTGTTATCCTAGATTCACCGTCTTTGTCGGTGATCAATCCGAAATAGGTTTGTATTTCTTCCATTTTATTTCTTTAGATTGGTTTATGATTTTCACTGTTTGATTTGCCTAATAGTGGTTTTGTCTCTAATTTAATATAATATATATTTATACAATAAAATTAGATTTAATCCTAAATCTAATTTTTCCCTGTAAGTTTGGATTTACTCCCTAATATTATTATTATTATTATTATTATTATTATATATATATATATATATATATATATATATATATATATATATATATATATATATATATATATATTCTTTTATATTACTTTTACTTGTTTCAGTCATTTGACTGCGGCCATGCAAATCGAACACAGGACTTATTCTTTGTAAACTGTCGCTCTCTTTGCCGGACCGCTAGGTTACGGTTGTCAAGCGATGATGGGTGACAAACACCACACAACACACACACCACATATATATATATATATATATATATATATATATATATATATATATATATATATATATATATATATATATATATGCAACGGGTTCCTTTTAGATTCCGTCTACCAAATCCACTCCCAAGGCTTTGGTCGGCCCGAGGTTATAGTAAAAGATACTTGCCTAAGGTGCCACACAGTGCGACTGATCCCGGAACCATGTGGCTGGTAAGCAAGCTACTTACAACACAGCCACTCCTGCGCCTATACTACATATATATATATATATATAAAACTGATAATCCCATAAAATGTGTAGAATTTTCCATGAATTTCTTTTCATAGAACTACACGTATTACTTGTTTCACTGAAATCCAACGAAATAAAATACATCGTTATTCGATTGATGATTGTTAATTCACTTTTGTCAGACATATCCTAATGACATTATCAATATTCCAGCCACGAATTGTATTTCTACAAATCCATTATATTTCATTCTCTCTCTCTTTCTCCTTCTCCCTCTCTGTTTCTCTCTTTCTGTCTGATGGTCCGTCGTGAGTTGAATTTTACTACATATATATTAAATATCTCTCTTAAGCAGACATTCTTTGTTTATTTATTTATTCAATCTGTCCAGCACAAGTAATTGATTATGTGACATCTCTTGATTGGCATTAAATTAGAGATTAAAACTTTGGTATCATTATTTTATATATCGATTTTAATGTTTAAGTTTCAAACATCGCCAAAAATCATCAGGACATTAGGAATAGTAACGGGTATGATGGCCGTAAACCGTTGCTGGTTTGAATAGATACAACCATCAATCGCACCTGCTTCCTGTCTCACTATCACACTTCCTCTCTCCCCTATGTATATATATATATATATATATCTATATATATATATTATATATATATAGAGAGAGAGAGAGAGAGGAGAGAGAGAGAGAGAGAGAGAGAGAAAGAGAGAGAGAGAGAGGAGGGATATATATCCAGGTAGATACCGAATTTTTCCATCTACAATGCCAACAACTTCCTCTCTCCCCTATCTCATATATATATATATATATCTATTATATATATATATATATAGATATATATATATAGATATATATATAGAGAGAGAGAGAGAGAGAGAGGAGGGATATAATATCCAGGTAGATACCGAATTTTTCCATCTACAATGCCAACAACTTCCTCTCTCCCCTATCTCATATATATATATATATAATATATATATATAGAGAGAGAGAGAGAGAGAGAGAAAGAGAGAGAGAGAGAAAGAGAGAGAGAGAGGAGGGATATAATATCCAGTAGATACCGAATTTTTCCATCTACAATGCCAACAACTTCCTCTCTCCCCTATCTCATATATATATATATATATATATATATATATATTATATAGAGAGAGAGAGAGAGAGAGAGGAGGGATATAATATCCAGGTAGATACCGTATTTTTCCATCTACAATGCCAACAACGCCAGGGTTGGTTCCTTCAGATGGTGCATTTTATGGTAAATTTCCTTTAACTCTCATCCGATGTTACATTTTTGTTTTCTGGCTAATTAGAGTGTAAAGTACAATATTGATAATAAGGGGAATGAAAAATTTGAAATTCAAACTTTATGTTTATTTACCATTGGTTTATTCATAATAATCGTCCGATACGTGTTTCAATAGAATTAATTGCATATTGTTAAATATTTATGCATTATTAGTATAATCTCTTCAGGGTGTATAAATACGACATTGTTCGAAGAGGGGCTTTACTCCGTTATTAGTTTGAACCTGCCTTGGTAACATTAAACCATCACATTCATCGATGAGCCGCTTTTCACAAGTGATTGTTTAGGTAAAATTCAGCAGTTGTGAAAAGCAGCTCATCGATGAATGTCATGGTTTTCTACTACTGCTACCAAGCCCTTTTCAAAGTAATAACGGAGTAAAATTCCTCTTCGAACAATGTCATATTTATACACCCTGAAGTGATTGTACTAACAATGCGTAAATCGCGGCATATGAAAAATGGAATAATATGCAACTAATTCTATCGAAACACGTATGGGATGATTATTATGAATAAACCAACTATGAATAAAGTCTGAATGTACAAATCGTCATTCACCTTATTAACATTATAAATATACATACATATATATATATACATATATATATATATTAAACTATGGTTGCAGAACAAACGAATATAAGGTCATCCACGTAACATTTCATATCTCGAACATTTAATCATAGAATATACATGTATAAAATCACGGAAGATGAAACATAACTCATCAGTACAAGCATATAAGAAAATGCGAGAAAAATGTGTGAATACAGTTCACCACGGTTAAAAGTTAATAACAATCACTGTATTACTGATAAACATATATATACTTATATATACACATATATATATACATATATATACACACATATATACACACACATATATACACACACATATATACACACATACATACATATACACATATATATATATACACATATATACACACATATATACACACACATATATACACACACATATATACACACATACATACATATACACATATATATACACATATATACACATATATACACACATATATATATATACACATAAATATATACACATATATACACACATATATACATATACACATATATATATTACGCAGACACACACACATACGCACTTATAGTTATATATTATTTCTATTATTATGTAGATATGTATATATGCATCTATACATATATGTACATACCTACATATATATGTATATATACATGCATATATGGGTACAGGACATCAAAAAAATACGTTGAACACAATGAGAAGCAAAAACATAAAACCAAAATATAGAAAACGAACTTATTTTTTCGAACAACGAAAAAAAAACAGAGATACGAGACATACAACATCAGTTGTCCCTGTTTCATCTAATCCGCGGTTCAAATGCAAGGACAATGCGCGACGTCGTTGAAACAGTCCTTCCCGCAAAGCAAATCAAATAAAATTTGGGATTTTTTGCAGAGGGTGAAAGTGGTAACAAGAATAGGACAGTCAGAACAAGACAAGTATAAACGAACGGTGAGGGCTGTTAAGCCAAGACGATAGAAAAATTATTATGGATGCTAGAAAGACGAGCTTATGAGGGGAGACAGGTATAAGCACGTGTTGTCTTTAGGCAGGAAATGAGCAGAGAGATAGATCCCCTTTCGTCACGTGTCAGCGTGATATATACATATATATATATATATATATATATATATATATATATTGTTGTAATCTTTAATGTCTCATTGTTATGACGCCCACTCTGGTATAGCAGTATACTTAGCAAGACAAGTAAGACCATGACTAACTTTAACCGTCTACTTCGTACTCTCCCTTTATACTGACCGACGTCACCTTATTTATAGCGACTAGCACATACCACTTGACACGTGGGAGGAGTGTACCATTATTACTATTATCCCCACAATATATATACATATAGATGTATATATGTATATAAGTGTTGATTGATAGATAGACAGGCAGATCAATAAATCTGTCTATTTATATATCTTTTTATGTATCTATGTGTGTATGTGTGTGTTTGTACGTGTGTGTGCATTTGTTTGTGTATCAGAGAGAGATGACAAAGAGAGTAATTTTACTTGAGTTATTTGATTTGACTGGTGCAGGGTCATTCTTATGCACTGGCCTTGCTATATTTCATCTTGAAAATCCTTGTGGGACCATATTTACCTATTCTAACGTATCTCTAACAAACATTAATTGGAATGCAGTATTTAAATACTCTTTGCGCGATTCCCTTTCCTCTGTTTCTTATTGTCAAAATATAACCTTTATCCGGACCTTTCACCCTTGACCGCTTTAATGCTTATTTATGCCCATGAGACAAACTAAAAGCATCTGCTCTTCTTTGTCAAGGAAATTAACGAGACGATCAGATCTTCAGAGCGCCAGTTATCATTACAATAACAGCACGACCTACTTCTGCACGTCAAAATTTCTGCATAATAAATAAGTGCGTTGAGGAATGCTTCAATATCACAATATATCCCAGTATCTCTTCCTTGGTAGCATTTCACTGTCTATAAATCATATCTTAATTTGGGAGTAATCAAAACCGTAAAGCACATACTCATTATCATTGTGACTATCACTAAAGATATTGTCGTTTTACCATTTGCAAAAACTTAATATACGGCATGGGATGGCGTTACATCAACCAGCTTAACAAAGAAATATAGGGATTCGAGCACCTGCCTATACTAAATATTTGGAAGCATTCACACTGGATCCACATAATCAATTGAATTCAATTCAATTTTTATTGGCTCAAAAAACAAAAGCAAGGCCATGTAGGGGGACAGGGAGTTATGTACAGGGAGGGCGGTCATACAAAGAGTTCAGGCCATTTCTGGTCAAGAGAGAATTTGAACCGAGCGGTCATCGGCATCTTCATTATCTCGTCCGGCAGCTTATTCCACGGATCCACAACCCGGACAGAGAAAGCCCCTCTCCTTCGATTGAGATGAAATCGTCGTAGATAGAGCTGTTCGGAGTGACCCCGCAGCCCACGCTCTGGAGCAGGAGTGAAGAACAGCTCTTTCGAGAGGTTACACTTTCTGCTTATGATGTTGTGAGCGAGAATGAGATCACCACGGCGTCATCGTTTTTCGAAGTATTCACACAAGGTCCACATTTGATCTTAGATCTACTCGAGATTTTGGATGGACAAGGGGCTAATCTATAAAAGTGTGTCTGATAATTGACCATCACAGCTATTTTCTCATCGCTCATGGCTACACTCAAATAAGGCAGTTTCAATGCATGTTTGCATGTCGTGACAGCGAAAATAACACGACACCGAAAAGGTGCAAGTTGACCAGATTTTTTTTTCTTTTGACATTAGCCATAACCTTTTCATCTGTATCTTTTTTCCCTAGAAATGTGAATTAAACCACTTTTTGAACACACTAATCGAGCCCGCATACTAGCCTGTATGAATATCATTCCCTCCCTTATGTCGAGCTAAAATTGAATTAAGAAAGGGACACGCTGAAATGTTGCCAGGAAAGCCTTTTTATAGTTTTAACTGAATCTGTAATGGTTTTTAATCTTGACACACTGCCAAAGTTTTCCACTGTAAATTATTTGAATGTGTGAAAGAAGCCATTTCAAAATGATATAAATATCAAGAGAGTGTAATGAAAGAATTATATTTCATTGTTTCTGGCTGTTTGAACTAGAGAAAGCAAAATTTATACTGAAATAAGTCTGTGCGAAAAGTTTCACACGGTTGACAATATGTCAGGGTTATTGAAATAGTCATAGGGAAACAGGTAATAAAAAAAAAACTATAATTTCACGTTGATTACTTGTTGGCCATACCCTGGGTGTATCGACTCATAAGGGGAGGAATATTAAAACGATTTTTTCCCGAAGTAATTGTTTCAGATCATCAAAAGAAATATGTCACCTCGTCGATATATCAATTCAAAGAGACATCACCATGTCTGTGGAGGTAATGAAGAAATATACATAAAAGGAAGGCCTAGAAAAGGGATAGTCGGAACAAAAAACAAACAATTAGACATATAATAACAAAATGAGCCTCATAAAAATAATCCGAAATTTTTGAAAGAGGGGGTCAAGCCGCTTATATTCACTCCAATGCTTAACAAGTGGTACTTATTTTACTGATCCCGGAAGAATGAGAGGCAAAGTAATCACGGACGAAATTTAAATAATTGCGTGGGTCACGAATGACCATGGGTGCAACTAAGAGATTCCCCTCCGGGGTACAAGTCAGGACGGAAAGTCGCTTCACCGGCGAACGCGCAACCTCGGTTTGTTTTTATGGAAGACCAGTAGTCGCCCATGCATACCAGCCTATCCTTTCCACGTCACCGATGTTATCCAAAGGAAAGGCAAAGGTCGATACAACTTGGCACCAATGACATCGCAACTCACTTCTAAAGCTGAATGAACTGGAGCAACATGAAATAAAGTGTCTTGCTCAGCCTGGTCCGGGAATTGAACTCCCAACCTCACGATCGTAAGCTTTAACCACTGAGCCATGCGCCTTCACAAATGCCGTTCAGCATAATGCTCGGCGCAGTAACGAGTCAGCCAAAAGCAGATCAAAATATATATTTCATTATTGCCCACAAGATGATAAACATAGAGGGGACAAACAAGGACAGACAAAAGGATTAAGACGATTACATCGACATCAGGGCGTAACTGGTACTTTATTTATCGACCTTGAAAGGTTGAAAGGCAAAGTCGACCTCGGCGGAATTTGAACTCAGAACGTAACGGCAGACGTAATACGAAAAAGCATTTCGCCCGACGCGCTAACGTTTCTGCCAGCTCGCCGCCTTATCAGATCAATATATAACTTCATATATATAATAATAATATATAACGCAGATCAATATATAACTTCAAGCCTTATACGCATGCGCACACAGAAAATAACGGAATGCTACACTGGTATTTCGTCGGTTACGGAACAACCTCCTTGTGAAATTAACGTGCAAGTGACTGAGTACTCCACAAACACGAGTACCTGTAACGCAGTTCTCAGGGAGATTCAGCGTGGCACAAAAAATTACAAGGTAGCCCCTTTGAATTACAGGTATAACTCCTTTTCGTCGATTGAGTGGACTGTAGAAAAGTAGAATAAAATGTCTTGCTCAAGGAAACTGGGAATATAACCCTCCACCTTATGATCGTGAATCGAATATCCAAACCATTAAGCCACCGTCTTTACATACCCAAAGCATATACTGAATAACGAATGCTACACACACCACTTGAAATGCAACAAAAAAAATTAAAGACAAAACCTTATAAGAAGAACTTATACATTAGAGGAATGAGCACTTAGAACTTCAGTCTAAAAATATGATTAAGCAACCTTGGAGAGAGGAGAATTAATTAATGTTAAAAAATAGCTCTAATATCCGCTAGCTAAAACGGGGAAAAAAGCGTGTGAGGAGAATTAAAATAAGCATACTTACAAATATTTAAGAATTTAATTAACTACATTTTAAGTACACTGCGCATAATACATTCAACGGAAGAGAAAACGCTGGAAAGTGATGATAGACACATCAGACAAATACTTTGCTAATTTCTTTAAACAAAAAATCTATTTTCAATACTGTAGCAGTTCCGTTAATAAATCATAGTTATTATATTCTCAACTGGAGTTTAAGTGAATTGGCAAGTCTAGACAGAAAACAATACATGAAAAGTAATGATTGCATTTAGAATACTTCAGTGAAAGTCCCACAGAGAAAGAAAATATTTTTTTAGGAAACAGGAAGATAGATCTTTTTCCAAATAAATGAAAAGGTTATCCGCCACAGAACTACAAAAATATGTTTCTTTATTAGCCACACAGGGGTGCACACAGACGGGACAGATTACAAAGTAGAGCGTTTCTTTTTTTGGGGGTGGGGGGAAAGTGGGGTAGGTTTTCGATCAAAAGGGATCGTAAAAGGGAAAGAAGAAAATAAAAAAAAGAAAAAACACGAGCAACAGGGGTAGGTTTTCGATCAAAAGGGATCGTAAAAGGAAAAGAAAAAAAAAAGAAAAAAACGATCAATAGGGATCGTGTATTACAGAAATGTCATGATGTAAAGTGTAAAGGGGGAAGCAGATAAGGTTTATCCGTGGAAAGAAAACCCCAGGGAAAAGACCACGGTAACCTCGGTCAATAATGTTACATGTTACCACATTTGTTTGCGAGTAGGTAACCCTCTGTTTTAAATTTTTCCGGGTTCATAGGATTATGCTCAAGGTGGCTTCGTCATTCATACGTGCTATCCTTGCTACATTCACCCATCTACAAAAATAACTAATGCAAAATTACAGGAACAGTTCATCCAACTAGGATCCAGGCAGTTTCCCCTCTGCCAGTTTTATTCACGAAGCTCGGACCGACCGAAGTAATTATAGTATCATCGTAAAAGACATTTATCCACGATGAGGCCGTGTGTGATTTAACGCATGACTTAATGATTGCGACCACAACCTACGCAACCACTTGTATCTACATCTTAGGAGAATGGAAGCGTTCATAACGATGCAGTAGAAACTCACATAAAACTGTCGAAAACACGAAGATAAATAAAGGAAATCGATTAACCGTCTGATAATAAATACTATTAATAATAATAGTAATAACAGCTAATGCTACAGTCATTGCAGTACTGCTGATATATACGCAAAGGTGCTGCTGCAATAGAAATATTTTTTACTGAATTAGCAGCCGATAACACATCTCACCCATCATCACATGATTATTCAACTCATTCTACGCAACACATCCTTAATGATCAATGTAACACAACACAGAAAGTGTTCCTGATTTCTACGCAAGCGGTTAGGAATTTTAGACCACAGAAGGTCACTTTAGACCACATAAAGTCACATTGTAGGTAAAAATCACTGTATTGACCAGAGTATCAGATGATGTTATACATCACTGGTCACAATGCGCTTCGCACTGTGTAGCTTTTGAATGAGGCCAACCCACTGGCCTGGTGAGCAGGCCAACGTCCCCTCTTATTAGAAGACTCTTCAGTAGCAGGGTGTCCCTTTTATAGCTAACTGCAGTGGAGCAACGTGAAAGGAAGTGTTTTTTGCTCAGGAGCAGAACGATTTTCTCGGTGCGAGAATCGAACCCACAATGTAGCAATCGTGAGTCCAACACCCTAAGCACTAAGGCGCGCGCCTTCGCTGTGGGTAAAATACATTTAGTAATACCATAATTTTGAATTCTCCCAAGTCTTGTAATTGAAACTAGTGTAAATAATCTGACAGGAATTTCGACAGATGGACTTTGTCTCAAATAGAAAAATTCAATTCCAAACATCACCTGCAAATCATAATGTGTTACACTGTTTCCTTCTGGGAATTATGTTAAAGATGCCAGTTTCTGGTAATTATACAGTGGCTGAAATATTCAGTGATTACGAAATCAACCAGACTGTCGCATCTTGTTATTTATCACTGGTCACATTACGCTTTGCAGCGTTTTCGCCTTCGAACGATGCCATCCCGGTGGCTAGGCGAGCAAGCCAACATCCCGCTTCGGCCCCTGATCAGAAGGTAAGTCTGTCGCAGGGCTAATCATTTATAACTGAGTGGACTCTTAGCAGTGAGTGAACTGAAGCGTTTTGCTCACAAACACAACGTTCTGCTCGGCTCCGAAATCTAACCCACCATCTGGCGATCGTGAATGCAACGCCATCACCATTAGGCCAGGCCCTTTCACTCGGTTACTTATTATACATGCTAATTACGACACAATATACTCAGCTCAGACAGTTTATACCTTACAGTCACCACCCAAACTATTAATACAATAACACCGTGACCGACCAGGCTATCAGATGTTGCTACACATCGCTGGTCACAATGCGCTTCGTATTGTTTTAGCCTTCAAATGACGCCCCCCTCGCTGGCTAAGCGAGCAGGCCAACATAAGGAAGAGTGAGAGAAAGTTGTGGCGAAAGCGTACAGCAGGGATCGCCACCACCCCCTGCCAGAGCCTCATGGAGCTTTAGGTGTTTTCGCTCAATAAACACTCACAACGCCCGGTCTGGGAATCGAAACCGCGATCCTATGACCGCGAGTCCGCTGCCCTAACCATTGGTATTTAATTTTTCGACTCTGAAAGGATGAAAGGCAAAGTTGACCTCGACAGAATTTGTATTTAGAACTCAGAATTCTTGTCTGAAGTATTAACGATTATTCTCGCTTGCTGATTTTGCGTAAAGTGCTGTCTATCTGGGGTCCTTGTTGTGACTCGACAGACAGTACTAACCCCCAGTAGACACCATATCTTCAATCAACATCATGATATTGGACACCGAGCGACGTCTTAAATAATAACAATAATAAAGGAAAAGAAGAAGAAGAAGAAGAAGAAGAATGAAAATTGTGTAACTAAAGAAAACTTTAAACATGATATGAACAAAAAAATGATAAAAAGCACGGAACGAAAAGAAAATTTACGGTCAGTTAATACGTGGGCGATAGCATCATTTTGCTATGGAGCAGGAATTATAAAATGGCAAAATAGAGAAATTAAGAAAATGGATGCCAAGACCAGAAAAAACTTTGACTGTAAACGGAGCCTACCACCCTAAGAGTGACACCGATAGGTTGTACTTGTCCATAAGAAAGAGTGGAAGAAGTTTGATCAGTTGCCAGGACTGCATCGAAGCAGAGAAAAGCAGCCTAGGGTGGTATATAAAAATGCCGTGGAGCTGATGAAAGCACACGAAGAAGGCCGGTGTCATCAAAGCTGAAAATTGCGCAACTAAAAAAAATTAACAATATTAAAGAAAAAGCCTGAAAGGAAAAGAAAACATACAGTCAGTTTGCAAGAGATGTGAATGCCAAGACAGATACAGGTGGCTATGGATGAGGAGGAGCGACCTGAACATAGAGATAGAAGCACTCATATGCGCGGCATAAGTAACAGGCGTTAAGGACCGATTATATGAAGTGCAGAATAGACAACACTACTGATAGTAACAAATGCTTATGTGTGGTGAGAGGAGTGAAACGGCATTGCACATAGTTAGCGAATGCCCGAAATTGGCACAACGCAAATACAAAGGAGGCCATAACAATGTGACAAGAGCGATCCATTGGGAGCTCTGGGAAATCACGGCCTACAAAGAGCAAAGACGTGATATGAGTAAACTCCAGAAGGAGTCACTGAGAATGAGAATTGCAAAACCCATTGCGATCACCCGACCAGACATCGGGGACTGAACATTGTTGTGGTGAACAGAAAAGTGAAAACATGTATGATAATCGACATAGCATGCCCCGGTGGAAACAGGATCAATGTGAAAGAAGAAAAAAATATACAATTATACGATTTGAAGTGAGAAATACGAAGGTTGTGAGCAATGAAGAGAGTAGACGCCATACCAATAGTAATTGGTGCGCTTTGAAATATCAGCACCCAACAACCAGCATGGTTGAAAAAGATCGGTGCAAGTGTGAAGGAAGAATGCCTACAAAAATCATCATTCCTTGGAACTCCAAGAATTCTTCGCAGCGTTTATGAATCGTAACAGTAAATGAGTGTCACCATATTCTGCTGACCGTGGACAACCGAAACTTTCCATCATACCCAGCAAAATAAGCTATGAATTTTCATATAATGATAATAATCCTTTCTACTATAGGAACAAGGCCTGGATTTGTGTGGGCAGTGGGATAATCGATCACATCGACTCCAGTACTTGACTGGTACTTAATTCAAGGATGAAAGGCGAAGTCGACCTCGGTGAAATTTGAACGCCCAGCGTAGTGGCAGACGAAATATTGCTTAGCATTTCGCTCGGCGTGCTAACGATTCAGCCAGCTCACCGCCTTAACAGCAACATCAACAGCAGCAGTAGTAGTTTTTAAGTTATGTACGAGAGTAGCAATTTGTATAGTGAGGTGAGTGTTGATAGACTATGCTGGCATTGTATTTTATCGTCCCCGGATAGAAGAAATATAGTGTTGACTTTGGCGAGATTTGAACTCAGATCCCAGAAAGTCAAAGGCATTTACACTAAGAATTTTGAAATGAAAAAGAGTAATTTTAAAAGAAGAAGAGGAGAAGAAAGAAAAAAGTCATGATAATGAATGATTATGAATTATTATAAGGGAGACGAGGAGGGGGAGGAGGAGGAGAGAAAGAGAACGGTGATGGTGATGATGAGGATGATGATGAGGTTGAGGATGATGATGAGGATGATGATGATGATGATATTTACATAAAACTATTAGTTTTAATTCTATATAAAATGGTGATTATCATTGTCATTTTTTACTAATGTAACGCTTACATTAATGTCATAATCGGCTCCACTAAATCGCGAAGAACGCAAAATAACAACTAAAAGAGAAAAAAAAAACAAAAACAAAAACGAAAACAGAAACTGCAACAACAACACCAACACGAACGTGACCTAAGCGAAAGCGCATAGGCAAACTGCCGGAAGGCGCACGACGAGAGATATACATCATTGATTGTATGTAACGATGCAGAGTTGATTCAAAATAAACACTGAATTCTTGCAGTAAATATGTAAGTGCATTCAAGGACTAGCTTGATTCTATGCCACGAATAAAATCCAAGATTATTGAACCGTTCCGATTGCTGAAAGCAGTCTGCGTAACAATGGATTACATTAAATGAACAATATAATGTATTTGTGTGCATAAACAACTTCTTACATAAATACAAGTATATATAAAGTAAGACGCTTCATACCGTTTCTTGAAGACAAATCTATCTCGTTCAGAGACCGCTTGGCATTCTTATCATCCTGTTTTCTTTGTTTCGTATTAAATCTCAATAAGACGAGCTTTTATGAGAAAAGTATATTAATTAAATCGGTATAACAGAGATTAAAACTCATAACTAAACATGCGACGTAGAACGTCTTGTGTCTATTATGAAATTTTATACAACTCCACCAATGCTGCTTGTCTTGTTGTTGCAGGGAATTACTTGGTGTTCTGTCTCGCCATCGGAGAAAGCTTTGCAGGCTTAAAATTCAGATATAGGCGTAGGCGTGACTGTGCCGTAAGAAGTTTATTTCTTAACCGCATGGTTCCGTGTTCAGTCCTATTGATGGTACCTGGGGCAAGTGTCTTCTACTATGGCCTCGGGGACGAGCAAAGCATTGGAGGGGATTTGGAAGATATAAACTGAAAGGTATATCGATAGATAGATAGATAGATAGATAGATAGATAGATAGATAGATAGATAGATAGATAAAATGATAAATAGATAGATAGATAGATAAATAGAGAGATGAATAGATAAATAGAAATAAATAAAAAGATAAAAAGATAAATAGATAAATAAATAGAGAATAAATAGATAGATAGTTAGGCAGATAGATAGAAGTAGATAGATAGAAGTAGATAGATAGATGTAAATAGATGGATGTAGAGAGATAGAAGTAGAGAGATGGACGTAGAGAGATGGACGTAGAGAGATGGACGTAGAGAGATGGATGTAGAGAGATATAGATAGATACAGACAGACAGACAGACAGATAGATACCTATGTATGTATGTAGGTAGGTAGTTAGGTAGGTAGGTAGGTACACATACATACGTACATCCGTCTGTGTGTGTGCGTATCTCTGCGTTGTATGTGTAGCTGTGTAACAGCGTGCATTTTTTTTAGCGCGTCCACATGCGTATAGCTGCATGTATTTTTTCTATTTTTTCTACTAATAAATTTGATTAACTATTCGGAGATACAGTTTTATATTCATCAGTAATGACTTTCTCACTTGTAATGTCTTCCCTGTATATTGCTTATACAAAAATATATAAATAGCTGTGTTTATTTTTTCCTTTAGCAATTAACACAGAAAAATATATAAATAATTACCAGGGTATCAAAAAATCACACAAGTAAAAAAGGTTGTAACGCCTTGTTTTTAAAGGTAGAAACTTCGGGTTTTGGTGAAATATTTTGTATAATATTATAAATAAATGCAGTTAAACGCAGGTGTTATTCAAATTCTTTTACTTCCGACAAATGTTTCGAAGATATCACTGGTAATTTTTGCTATTTTACAATATTGAAATAAACTAGTACTTTCATGCGTTACGCAATCATCAGGTTCATGCAGTTACAGTGGTGTTCCACAATTGACAACTAATGCACTTGCTTGTTGTTCATACACCTATCTTCGTCTTTAGTAAATTTCAAGTATACACATACATACATACATACGTACGTACGTACGTATGTATGTATGTATGTATGTATGTATATATATATAGGGTAAGATATTATGAATAAGAGAAATAAGAGAGAGATGCCCAAATAAAAGAATAAACATATAAACATCCAACTTAAATCTCATGCTACTGTAATTTTTCATATAAATTCTGTGAAAAGAATCTGTAAATTGGACATATTAAAGCGACTTAATAGATATTTTTGACGTTAAAAATATCACAAAATAATTTAGAACTATTGACTACAAGAAAGTTTTAAAAATTTCAAATGATATTAGTTTTTTTACTGTGCGTTTTCTTTCTTAATGTACGGACGACTCTTTTGTAAGTTTCTCATCCTTATGTTGTTTTTTTTCTGAAATCTATAATAAGGATTCATTTTCCGTTCATCGGAAATCCTGTCGTATTAAATTCCCCGTTGATTTAATCTCCATAGAAATATTTCGAGATAATTCCCATTGTACGTTGTAGTATGTTTGGTTGGTTAGAAATACGAATAACATTGTGTTCTCATGCAGCAAACAAGCATTCAACGATGCATAAATGCATACATGAGATGGCGAAATGTCAAACAATATGTAATATATAAATGTCACACATATGTACAGTGATCGCATAAAAGTCACACATATACACTTACAAGCGCACACATTAAAGTGCGATTTATGAGTATGTATATGTGATTATATGATCGAGAGTGTGCGCGCGTGTATGTGTTTGGCTATACAAACAGAAGGAAAATATTGATACATGCATTAGTGATTGTATATATTTAAACATATTTAGTTGCATATGGTGATGATATGGGGTGTCGTTATCAAATACGATTTCGAATGTGATTATGTATGCGTTATATATATGTATAGTTCATAGATGAGAATAGGATATTCTCCGTATAGAATAAACTTACTAGTGCTCAAAAGAATAAAACGTGAGCGGGTATAGAAATAAATGTAGGGATAAGCAAGTTAGACAAATCAATATATAAAGTTTTACGATATTAATACATGTAATACAAGAAATGTATACAAAAATGTATATAGGCGCAGGAGTGGCTGTGTGGTAAGTAGCTTGCTAAACAACCACATGGTTCCGGGTTCAGTCCCACTGCGTGGCACCTTGGGCAAGTGTCTTCTGCTATAGCCCCGGGCCGACCAATGCCTTGTGAGTGGATTTGATAGGCGGAAACTGAAAGAAACCTGTCGTATATATGTATATATATGTATGTATGTGTGTGTGTTTGTGTTTGTCCCCCTAGCATTGCTTGACAACCGATGCTGGTGTGTTTACGTCCCCCGTAACTTAGCGGTTCGGCAAATGAGACCGATAGAATAAGTACTGGGCTTACAAAGAATAAGTCCCGGTGTCGAGTTGCTCGACTAAAGGCGGTGCTCCAACATGGCCGCAGTCAAATGACTGAAACAAGTAAAAGAGTATACAAAAATGTCTGACTTACACAGAATACAAATGTATAGTGGATTAAAAGAGGTTGAAGAATAGTATTACAAATCTAACAGCTGTTTCTGGGGACTCGGCGTTTCAAAATAATGTTTGTAAATTGTTTCCATCATAGAATGAGACGAGCCTCCGTCTTCAGGGAAGATATCGTACATTTGAGGTGTTAAAGGAAAGAAGTTCAAAGATGGAATGATTTTGTGGAGAGCTAGGTGTATTAGAGGACACTTAACTAGTGAAATCAATCTGCAAACATTATTTTGGAACGCCGAGCCTCCAGAAACCGCAGTCGAATTTGTAATACATTTCTTCAACCATTTTAATCCAATATTTCATTTGTTTTCTGCGTCAGATCTTTTTTGAATGAAAACATTTTATTCTTTTCTTTTGCTTGCCTCAATCCTTTAACTGCGGCCATGCTGGAGCACCGTGGTTAGTCGAACAAATCTACCCTATGACTTATTTTTTGTAAGCCTAGTACTTATTCTATCGGTCTTTTACGCCGAACTGCTAAGTTACGGAGACGTAAACACACCAACATCGGTTGCTAAGCGATGTTCGGGTAACAAACACAAACATACATATATATACGATGAACTTCTTTCAGTTTCAGACTATCAAATCCATTCACAAGACTTTAGTTGGCCTGAAGCCATAGTAGAAGACACTTACCCAAGGTGCCACACAGTGGGACTGAAGCCGGATCCATGTGGTTGGGAAGCAAGTTTCTTACCACAGAGCCACTCCTGCACCTATGTATATATTTTTGCATACATTTCTTTTATTTTGCATATATTTCTTGTATTTCAAGAATTAATATAGTGAAACTTTATATATTGATCTGTCGAACTTGCTTATCTTTCCATCTATCTATCTATTCATGTATCTGTCCCCCTCTCTCTCACTATATATATATATATGTGTGTGTGTGTGTGTGTGTGTGTGTGTGTGTGTAGTCAGTTAAGGTAGATAGATTAATAGATGGATAACAGACAGAGACAGATACATACATACGAGAAATCTCACAATAAACTGAATAATGACATGCATGCATGCATACAAAATATGCATATCTGTATATCTAAGAAAAAATTATTAAATCCTGCAATACAGTAGTA
>NC_042997.1:198190332-198195332 GCF_006345805.1 Octopus sinensis | reverse complement strand
TGTGAAGGCGCGTGACCTAGTACTTTGGGCATTGCACTCAGGATCGTTGGCTCATGGGTTCGATTCTAGGACCGGGAAGTTCGTTGTGCTCTTGAGCAAAATATTTCTTTTCCTATTGCTCCAGGCCAGTCAGCTGTAAATGGATCACTCTGCGACGGAATAGCCTTCCAACTTGGAAGTATATTGGACTGCTCACCTAGCGAGCGAGAAAGCGTCATTCGAAAGTTAAAAGAATGCGGAGGGCATTGTGATCAGCAATGTATAAGAACATGCGATAGTCTAGTCGATACCGTGATATGTATTATAATAAATCAGTGTGACATAGCGTAACGGCGTGATAAGTTTGCACCTTTGAATTACGGAATTATAATTATAATCAATGGGAAGGAGTTTTATACAATTTCCTTGTCTTCAATTTCAATTACAAGCTATGGGACAGCTGGAGGGGATATTAAAGACAATGGCACAAGATGTCATTAGATTTCGAAGTGTAATTCCTAACCACTCACACACTTATGTGTATGTCTCTATATTGATGTATTTTTGGATGTTTATTTATTAAATAAACGGAAATTAAAGAATCCCTTACTTTCCAAACAAATTGAATTAGTGTTTGTCCTTCTTCAAATGTTTCTCTGCACTCACGTTTAAGTGTTTTCTTTTAAACCACGTTCACACATGAATTGTGTGTCACAAATTGTCTTTCAGCAAGGAAAGTAGGGGGTAGGTTGTGTTTATAAAGCATCGGTAATTGATTATATTTTCGAGGTAGCCGGAAATTATATTTTTTCATGGTAGGAAGGAGCGCTGTAGGATGGTTTTTGTTTTATCAGCAGCATTGTTCCACACGTGGAAGCGCGTGGCTTAGTGGTTAGGGTGTCAGCATCATGATCGTAAGATTGTGGTTTCGATTCCTGGACCGAGCGACGCGTTGTGTTCTTGAGCAAAACACTTCATTTCACGTTGCTCCAGTCCACTCAGATGGCAAAAATGTTTAACGCTGCGATGGACTTGCGTCCCGTCCAGCTGGGGAACACATACGCCATAGAAACCGGGAAACCGGGCCCACGAGACTGGCTAGGCTTTAAAAAGGGTGCATTTATTTTTTTTATTGTTCAACAAACATAAGTTGTAGAGACATACTTCTTGTTTCGATGTAAATGATAATCAAATGTGCGTATCAGAATCATTGGCTGAGATATGTGAAAAATATTCGGATTAATCTTGTTTAAAATTAAATCTGTGTTCCTTTTAATATGAAATAAATAAAAGCTTGGAGCATGCAAACAAACAAACAAACATCGAGTTTCTACAGGTATATGATAATAATATTTACTAAGAAAAATGTAGTCTATTTAAGTGATATGTGGAAATATGAATGTGGTTGACTTTCCCTAGCGAGACTGATGCGTAAGTGTACTGATTGGTGTACAGAGAGAGGCTATGTAAAGGAGGCTTGAGTAAATAGAGATAGTCTCTTTTACCTGTTTCAGTCATTTGACTGTGGCCATGGCGGAGCACCGCCTTTAGTCGAGCAAATCGACCCCACGACTTATTCTTTGTAAGCAATAGTATGCAATTACCCAGTTTAGATATGCAGAGGTCTTGTAGTATCAAAACGGGAACAGAAAATCGTGACACGGTATCTGTGGTCCAGAACTTATAGTGTTTTGGTGAGTCTTTGCTGACCTGATATATTTTTCAAGGTGGGGTGAAGCCCTATATGATGGGTTTTGCTTTTTACCAGGAGCACTATTGCATACACATATGACTTGCAAAATGACACATCTTGTCGGGGAGTAAATTATGATTCAATTTATTATCGGAGAGAGAAAAGCTGCAATACACACAAGAAAGAAATACTGGATTATAGTAATTTTATTTAAGTAAATAACTTAGAATAGTACTGGGACATGTAGTACAACAACGTTACTTTATCTTGCCTAGTGATATTTTGAATTGTCAGTCGCTTTGCAACACATTCCTACATATATAATAGAAACGCTATGATTTTGAAATACACCTGTCTTTAACTAAATTAAATGTTCAGATGATAACTTTTATGTTTTCTGTTCGTTTTTGAAGTGGCATAAATTTAGATGTCAAATAACATATATTTTCATTCTTTGTATTTATTCATAGCTCTCTCTCTCTCTCTCTCTCTCTCTCTCTCTCTCTCTCTCTCTCTCTCTCTCTTACATTAAATTATCTGAACCATTAATCTATATAAATAAAATGCTTCATCAAATTAATTTGACGTTTCATAAAATGAACATTTAAACTTCAATATGTGCTGATTCTATTAGATATATTACGATGATAAACTTCAAAACCATATACACCTTCTATACGACTTACGACAACAACATTTTTTTTCATTGAATAAATAAAAAAATCGGACGTTGGGCGGCTGCGCGTACGATAACTATGGCCGCATCTGGCAAAGCAGGCCATCCTCAGACCCAGACATCCACTCCCTGCCACTCTCTCTCACTCAGTCGCTTTCAAGCATCAGTTGCCGGAATGAAATTAGTGTAGAAAAATATAAATCCGACATACGACCAGATCGACCTACGACCTGTCAGTCGGAACGTAACTCGGTCGTAAGTCGAAGAAAAGGTATATTTCAAATATCACATGATTAGAATGTTACTTGGCACCAGTTCTAGTTATTTTCATTATGTTGTGAATATATTTTTTCCTGAATAGTATTTTCCGACTTTGTTCTTTTTATATTCTTAATAACGCTAAGGATACATACCAACCCGTCTTGATGAACATGGGATGTTGAGATGAGGACGCAAATCCTTAGTTTATACGCTACAAATGATCAAGATATTCGGGATTAAAGAAATCTGCAAGGCCTTCCTAATATTTAGAGGATGATGTTTAAAACAAGATGCTTTCCTTCACAATCTTCTTACCAAGTAGGTGGAAGGTTAAAGTTTATTCTAAATTACAAAGAGAAAGAGAACATACACGCGCGCGCGCGCGTGTGTGTGTGTGTGTGTGCGTGTGTATATAGGCGCGGGCATGGCTGTGTGGTAAGAACATGGCACCGGGTTCATTACCACTCTATACTGAGTGACAGCTTGATCAAGTGTCTTTTTATATAGCCTCTGGTCGCGCCGTACACCTTGTCGGTGGATTTGATAGACGGAAACTAAAAGAAGCCCATCGTGATTGTGTGTATATCTTTGTAATATGTTTTCCCCCTATCAGTACTTCAGGAAAAGATGTGTGTGTGTGTGTGTGTGTGTAATCACGTACACACGTGTGTGGTTATGTCTTTGTGTTTATGTTTAAGCGCCCTCCCCCGACCGCCGCTTAACAACCGGATGTTGGTTTGTTTACGACCCTGTAACGTAGATGATAGGTAAGAGATTGACAACATAAGTACCAGGCAGAATAAGTACCAGTAGAAAGAATAGTTGATCGAAGCACGGAATGCTCGTCGTCCAAGCCGATGAAGGAGTTATCATAAATGAATATCTACTAAACACATTGAATTAAGCGTTCTAACACAGAAACTGGAAACAACCAGCAAAGTAAACCGCTACCAGCAAATCAAATTGTGTAATTTTTAGACTTCCTACGTATGTTTTGTTTTTCATAGGAAAGAAAAAAGACCTCTATTAATTTTGGAATATAACATTCCTTGAAGAAATTCGGTTTTTCCTTCTCTATAATTCAAAAGCGATATTGTCATCAAAATCCTCTTTTAATTCCACTTAACAATTTCAGCTTATTTCAACGTTTCTCCCAAATCTATGAAGTAAAATACTTCGATAATGAATTTTAATATTTTTCCCTTCTTTTTACGTTTTATCGCTTTATGTTTCAGCGAGTTTATTTTTTTTTTTCTTCTAATTTTGCTACTTTTGTTACATGTCAGCATTTTGTAGAATCATTCCTTATCGCATAAGTTCAGAGAATTATATCTGCTGCACTCAGCTTTTATGTATATAATGCTATCTCATATTTGATTTCTTTCAGCTTCCTTTGTTGGCCCTGAACTCACGACCCTCCATTATGAAGTTAACGAATTTTTCTTCTCTCAAAATAAAACATTGTTACTTCATTCCTAAAAACGTTTCCACAAACAACAGTCTTAGTACGTCCTCTATCTAATTACACAAAAAAGAAAAGACGATTAAAAAGATCTGCAATTAAAACCAAGATTGAAAATAACTTATAAGGGATATTAAGGTGAAGAGTGAATATTGAGGGAAAATAGAATGAGGAATAAAAACCGACACGAAATATTTCTTTGAATTTTCGAAATAAGAAGTGTTTGGCTATAAAACTAACAAAAAACTGACGTCGACAGCGCTTAAAGAATAGGAGGTATTAATTTCAGTCATGTTTGTTTGTCCGGGGAAAAGATAACTCAAGAACCGCTGGATGGATTCGGATGAAACTTTCAGGGATGATTTCCCTCGTGACTGGCACGAACTGATTAGATTCTGAGATCCATGCAGTACCGGACAAGAATTCTGGATTGTCTTTTAGGGGGTGTTTTTTGCACGTAATTTTTGAGAGCGATCAGGTTTATTTTGAATATTCTCGTTTATGAGACCAGTCGAGTTTATTTCAGGTATTCTCATTTTGAAAGTCATCTCTGGCTAATCGTTGGGAGGTCGTTGGTGTTGCCTTGGTGGCGGTTTGCGCTCTCTGAGTGCTCGTATCAAATAATTTAACAGTAAATACATTTAACACACCCACATATATATATATATATTCATTTATTTATTTATTTTTACTTGTTTCAATTATTTTGACTGCGGCCATGCTGGAGCACCACCTTTAATCGAGCAAATCGACCCCAGAACTTATTCTTTGTAAGCCCAGTACTTATTCTATCGGTCTATTTTGCCGAACCGCTAAGTGACAGGGACATAAAGACACCAGCATCGATTGTCAAGCAATGCTAGGGAGACAAACACAGACACACACACATATATATATATATACATATATACGACGGACTTCTTTCAGTT
>NC_042997.1:198182832-198187832 GCF_006345805.1 Octopus sinensis | reverse complement strand
GCCGCAACTTTCTCTCACTCTTTGTTCTGTTGGCCTGCTCGCTTAGCCAGCGGGGTGGCGTCATTTGAAGGCTAAAACAATGCGAAGCGCATTGTGACCAGCGATGTGTAACAACATCTGATAGCCTGGTCGGTCACGTGATATATATAATTTATACATTTTTTCTCTCTAGTTTCAGCTCAGAGCTGCGGCCATGCTGAGACACCGCCGTTTTGATACACCGTTATTACTAAGAGCCTCCTCCAATATGTGACACTTGGTGAAGAATGGAGTTTGATATAGCTACCCTCAGTTGCACCTCTTGCCATATGGCTTTCTTTTGAATATACTGTATCAGAACTGTTGGTGCTTTTATAATCCGAACACTATTTGAAAGGTAAAAATTTGAGCTCGAAATTTCATAGTAACAAACCGTCGGCTATTATCAATGAAAAGAATCCAAACATGACTTCAGAATCGCTGGAATTTTACATGTACTCTGGTAAATTATTCAGCATATAACATCAAAGCCACACACAAACGTAACTATCAAGCAGCAAAATGAAATTACAAAGAAAATAAGCGAAGAAAAGGCGAAACGTAGCAAACTTTCTATCCAGCATAAGCCACAAAACGAATGATAATTAAATGAAAAAATTCTCTTTTGTCTAACAGAGAAAAATATTTCTAAGATGTCAGGTCCTTCACACAGAAGACGAAACTTCACCAAACTCATAAGCTTCTCAGAATAACTCAATCGCGACATCAAACAGCGTAAGCCTATAACAAATTTATACAACACAACTACTCCAAAGTTAAGGCGGTGCTCCAGCATGGCCACAGTCAAATGCCGGAAACAAGTAAAAGAGTATTTAATTCATCTATATGAATATATATACATATATATATATATATATATATATATATATATTATATATATATATATATACACACACATTAAATTTATATATGTATATATATACACACATTAAATTTATATATATATACATACACACATTAAATTTATATATATATATATATATATATATATATATATAATATATATATAATTAAATTAATATATCTTAAATTAACATATATATTATATATATAAAATTAATTTATATAATTTATATATATTTAAACGGCGGTGCATCAGCATGGCCGTAGCTCTGAGCTGGAGCAAACAAAAACAAAATATATATATATATATAATTATATAATTTATATGTATGTATGTATGTATGTATGTATGTATGTATGTATGTATGTATGTATGTATGTACTTGTTTGCATACGAGTGTGCTTATATGTATAACTTAACGTTCTGTATCATAGGTCCTTTCAATTGGAAACGCGCTGAGAAATGCTGAATTAATATTCTATCAACGACAGCGTGTTGAGAATTCTGTACTTTTAAAGGCGTTATATTTACATGGAGCCCAGTATGGTTGACAATAGTTTATGTAGCAGTTCCGGGTCTGAACAGCAATGGGTGTACAATGAGCTACGTTCTCTAAGCAGCATCTGCCGGAATGGTTGGGCGGCTGCATTTGTCAAGGCTTAGATGAATGTAATCGTTCTCTATGATTAACTGCCATTTGATATCGCAGCACAATAATCCCTGATTGATTGAGAATAAACTCAATTAATTTGGTAGTCGATTAAGTCCGATATGAAAATTCAAAATCTGCGACCTGTATCAGGCATTTCATGAATTAGAAGAGTATTTCATAGGAATATCGATCCTCAGAAACATATAATTTGGAAATAATATTTAATACAACATAATCAATGTTCATTTTATCACTGTAAGAGAATCAGCCAATCATGGTTTTATGCAGGGCTTCTTTTGCTTCTTCACTCTATCATTATATAGATTTACAATCTATACAATCTCTCAGAAAGAAATCATGCTTCATAAGCATGTATTCATCGTTCGTTATTCCTGATTGTCAGAAAAATATCCTCTCACAAAACATATTTCCTTTCAAAAAGATCACTGACAAAATCAATTTACCTAAATTTATTTCTTTTCTTTATATTGAATCTGTATCAATCACTCATGATTAAGACCGGTCATCGGTATTTGCGTAAGCATGTTTAAATATCCATATTTTTTAATCTTTTTTCTGTTTTGTAATCATGATGTGACATTATATCATCTACGACGGCGTCTTTGAGAATATGGTTGATCAAACATTATTTGAGGCTACGGAAAATATTTAAGATATAATTAAATTCATTTATACTGCCACCCAGATTTTAATAACAGATAATATTCACTTAACGATTATATTCTGATCACATTTAGTTTAAATAAACGGCAAAATGAAAAGACAATTTTTATCAAGAATCTGACAAAACAAGTACACAGACGCAAAAAATTTTATCATTATTTTCATTCTAAGTTTTAATTCTATATATATATATATACACGAGCAAAAGCCCCCCCCCCCACCGTCCAATGGACGGTGCTGAGTTGTTAAACATTTAAACCAAATTTTCTTAATACAACTTGTACGACCATCCCATAGGCTTCCCCTTTGAGAAACACTGATGTAACCTAAATTTGAGACACCAGCAAAAGAAGAAATAAATATAGATTTTTTTTCTATTTCAAAGGAAAACGATTTCATTCACACAAATATGTAACCGAAGAGTTTAAAGAACCAGTAATGATAAGGCTGTTGGCAAGGAGAACACAAAGATGGTTTAAACAGTAAGCTTGGCAGGAAAGAAACGTGCCTTTAAGCAGTACAGAAACAACAAATAATGGAAGTTGCGCAGTTATGTACAGGTTGACGGAAGAAAAGCAGGATAAAAACGGCTTTATCGATCGCATTATCACCTGGAATCGATTTTTGTAAATTTTTCAAGACTTATACACACCCTGATACTGTCGGTTTTCTACATATCAAATTTGAGCGCAATCAGATGGAGGAAGCCCGAGATCCGAGAAGACACACAGACAGACGGACAGAACGGATTTTATGATATATATATATACATACTTCAACTTTTTACCACACAAGGTTGGTATATACATATGTGCTTTTGTATGTGCTTTTGTACTTGTCCCCGCCATTACCTGAAAGCCGTTGTTCGTGTGTTTACGTCCAAGTAACTTAGTGGTTCGGCAAAAGAGACCGATTGAATAATAACCAGACTTTAAAAAACGTTTGATCAAAATTCTTTAAGGCGGTACCCCCAATATATCCGCTGTCTAATAACTGAATCCTCACTTTCTGTATATAGCATGTAAACAGGGTGCAGTGAATAAACTGTCGTCTAAATTACGCAAAAATGAAAATAACACTCATTTTCACAAATACATTTACCAAAATTACGTAAAAAGTATCTTGAAATACTAAAGAGTAAATTTATTCAATATAATTGTCATTGGCCTCAACCACGGCCTCCATACGACTTCGGAATCTCATTCGTCTCTCCTTGATGGCCTCCTTGTTTAAGTTGGTGACTGCTGCCATAATCCTTGCATTCAGTTCATCTTTGGTGTTACAAGGGAGTTTTGTTGGTCTCTCACTCAACTGCGTCCCACATAATAATGAAGGGGTTGCAATCTGGGGAGTTAGGTGGCCAGATGTTAGGGGTGATGTGGTTACAGAAATTGGCTGACAGCTATGACTGGGTTCTCCTGCTTGTGAGGCATGGTGCAGAGCCGTGTAGCCAGACACAAGATCTTCCAGCAGCCATCCTCTTGACCCAGAGCAGCACTACCTCCTCCAGGCACTTCATGTAGTCTTCCGTCTTGAACCTGGGAAAATGAATGGAATCATAACGTCGCCATCACAAGTGATCACACCAAACACCATGATGTTGACTGGATGCTTGATTTTTTTTTATCATTCTCGGTATTTATTTTGGGAGACACGGCAAACCAACGGTTGTTTTGTGTGTTCACCATCTGTTCGTATAGGAGCTACGGTGCAAATGCCAAGCAGTACAGCTTGTCGTTTTCAAATTTCTGGCGGAAAAAATTGTGTCGTGGTGCGTTTTTTGTTACAGTGCCCAACAGACCTTACAAACAATGCACACGTTAGAAATTAAAAATATAAAATGGTAACAATTTACCCATCGCACCCTGTATGTATAAATATATATATATATATATATATATATATATATATATATATATATATATATATATATATATATATATACAGGAGTAAGCACATAAATGTGAAACAAGGTGGAAGAAAAGAGTACTCAAATACCAGAGGTAGAGTAATGTGCTTTATTTAAAACCAGCAGAAATATAACAAAAGCTGTTACTCAGAGTTTCACGTTCCCGATCGTCGGACAGTTTTGTTAAAACTGTCCGAGTTATATATATATTATATATATATATATATATATATATATATATATATATATATATATATATATAACTGCTTAAGTAATGAGAAGATGGATTTGGTATTAATTTATATTTTATATAAATCTATCTCCTCCTTCCTTAAGAAATTATTATCATATCAACTAACAGAGAGGTGTTCCTGAAGTAGATCCAACGGAAATATACCCCGACCACATAACACCAGGGAGCCCAAACTGTGCCAATGCTTTACTCAACACTTCAACACACTAATCGACATATACGCATTAGTCCAAAATATGAAATATATATATAAGTATACAGAGAGAGAGAGAGAGAGAGAGAGGAGAGAGAGAGAGAGAGAGAAATAGTGAGACAGGGAGAGTCCACGTTTAAGATTAAAGTTGAGATAGGTGAATTTAAAATGCAACACCCAAACTTTGTTTCGGGTATGTCCCTAGTAGTGTGGTCTGAGAGCACGTTCACCACATACGGCTACCGGACGTCATCCGCGATACTGCACTTTAGTCGCAGGATCTACATAAAGAATTCCGCGGTGCACATTTAGCGCATTTTAAATATTTGATAGAGAAGACAGAGTATTCTGTAAACTTTATTTAGTACAGCGAACGTTTCGGTTTATATCTGCAATGCTCCCTTGTGAGTGGGGAAAGGTATAATG
>NC_042997.1:198150332-198177832 GCF_006345805.1 Octopus sinensis | reverse complement strand
TTCATATATATCAACTCGTATGTTCCTTTCCACCCTTATACATATATATATATATATATATATTGGAAAGAAAGTTATTCCACACGAGTAGAAATTTAGTAAAAAGAAGCTGAAAACCCACTGGGTGTTATTTAGATGATTTATCTTTAAAAGCTCAACTGGTTTCACAGATTTTTCTTATTCTCAATATGGGAGTGAGATAGAAAGACATAGACTATGCGGCAACTGCCTAGCTTCTAAGCTGAATTCGAAAATACCCTTGATTTTAAAAGAGAGAACCTGACTCAGATTAATATCTGCTAAGGGTGTCATTTGTTTGGAAGAGGATGATCACCTGATTATATTTAGAAAATTTATAAGTTCACTGTTACATATCATGTGACAATATTTTTGCGCCGAAAGTTAATGTCGACAAAATGGGCAAGGCAGTTGCGGCCAAGCCCCATAGCATTCTATCTCACTTAACTTTTAAAAAACAAGAAAATCATTTAAGCTTATAAACCATCTCAGTGCATTTTCCACTTCTTTGTATAGTCTTTTACCCTTTTAGAAATCTCGGTCATTTGACTGCGGCCATGCTGGAGTACGGCCTTTAGTCGAAGAAATCGACCCCCAGGACAATCTTTGTAAGCCTAGTACTTATATCGGTCTCTCTTGCCGAACCGCTAAGTTTCAGGGACATAAACACACCAACATCGGTTCTCAAGCGATAGCGGGGGAACAAACACAGGTACAAAGACAGAGACACATTAATTATATATATTATATATATATATATATATATATATATATATATATATATATATATATACACGACAGGCGTTTTTCAGTTTCCATCTACCAAATTCACTCTCGAGGTTTTGGTCGGCCCGAGGCTATAGCAGAAGACACTTGCCCAAGTTGCTACGCAGTAGGACTGGACCCGAAACCATGTGGTTGGGAAGCAAGCTTCTCACCACACAGCCACGCCTGCACACACATTATATATATATATATATATATATCAGAGGTGACTCCAGGTCATTATAGGTTTCGCATGAGACACAACCCTGATTGAAGAATTTCACGTTTTTCCGCAATATTTCTAGCCCCAAATAGCTTATTTTTTTAATATATAGCACTATGTCTTTTTCCATTTCTATGTTAAGAGTAAAAATAACGCAACCCCGAGAAACACAACTGGTCTTTATACACAGAATAATAGCAATCAAATAACATTTTCAGAAGAGAAATCAACCAGCTAAGACGCACATCTCAAATATGGAACAGTGAATAGATGCAAGACTTTTCCCCAAGTCCAAAATGTGACACTGCTTTTGTTTTGTACATTTCAGTGATGGAGATTTGTATGGTTGTTAGAAACCAGCACCTCAGATGCAGGAAGACTTCAAATAACACTGTGCAACACTCAGAAAAGTACAAGAGATCTTTGGCCATTTTGATATGGAAAATTACATGGGAAATCCATTTCTGGCCTTCTTTTTGTTGAGTTCGGCATGGTTTCTACAGAATTATCACTGTATACCCATCTTGTCATTATATTTTAATAAAATTCTCTACCAATTTTTAGTAACACCTACAATGTGATATGATAAATAGCACAGTTACAATTTTATAATATGCATTATATTATAAAACATATGGTTCATGGTACAGGAAAACTGTGTCTAATCTGGAGAAATAAAGGTCAGAATCAGAATAATTTTTTGACCCAGAAACAAATTTAATTTTACTTCACTTTTACATTTTTGGAACCTGAAATTTGTTGCACAGTGTAATTAACAGAAAAGAACACATATACACACATACATAACTACATACATACATGCATACACAGATGCATACATTACGTCTATTTGTAGAAAATTATGGCTCAATGACACAATAGAATTTTACAGGAAAAATTCAAACAAACACGTTGCATGCTTGCATGTGTGTGTTCCAGTGCCACCGTTTGTGTGTCAGTCTTCCAGCTTCATCTATCTCTTATGCTCTTCTACAACAGTTTGGACTAACAGTCACGAGTACTAATGAAACATTTCCCCAATAAATCAAGAATGGGATTTCTATTTTGGTTGCGTATGATTAGTACTAATTTATCGATCATTTGTCACCATGGTTATCCATATCAACAAAACGTTATAAAATCCTTTGTTGATTGAACAATGGATCATTTGTATTAAGATCGCATCTACTTTCTTTTTATATGTAAAACACTCACAAGAATAAACATCAACCAAAACAGGATTTATTAAATTTCCCTAACTTCCTCTCTTACAAAATTACAATTAAGATCTTGAATAGAATTTACATTGTATGAGCAATTCAATTTAAAAGATTTGAATTTTTAAGTAACTCTAATTCCAATTTCCTTGGCAGTTAAAAGTGCAGAAGTAACTATATGGTGAAGAAGTTCGCTTCGCAACCTCATGCTTTCGGATCCAATCCCTCTGGCTATCATTTTTTCAAGTGTCTGCTACTGCAGCTCGGGGCTGACCAAGAAGACCTGTTCTCTCTCTCTCTCCCTCAGTGGTTAGAGCGTCGAGCTTACGATCATGAGGTTGTGAGCTCGAATTCCGGACCGGCCTGCGTGTTGTGTTCTTGAGCAAGACACTTTATTTCACGTTGCTCCAGTTTACTCAGCTGTAGAAATGAGTTGCGACGTCACAGGTGTCAAGCTGTATCAGCCCCTTTACCTTTCTCTTGGACAACATCGGTGACGTGGAGAGGGGAGGCTGGTATGCATGGGCAACTGCTGGTCTTCCATAAACAACCTTGCCCGGACCTGTGCCTGGGAGGGTAACTTTCTAAGTGCAATCCCATGGTCAGTGTCGTGACCGAAGTGGGTCTCAGACTCAGATATATATGTGCACGCATAAATTCAGACACACCCACCGACATATATATACAGTGTGGGTGGAAAGTAACTAGGCATTATAGATTGCTTTTAAAATTTTTATTATCACTGAAGTCATGACGAAAACATATTTTAAACAGACAACACTAATGGGGACTATATTTTCTTTTTGTCTTATTTCTTATTACTTGTTTTCCAGATGGCCGGTCGCTTGATTCTTCAGGAGCGAGCTAAGACAGCAGCACGCTATAAAGTGTGGAATTCCATTGTTATGCTTCAGAGATGGTGGCGTGCACGGAAAGGTAAGTATGTCCAGAGACAATATAAAATTGTCATCCAAAGCCGATGACCACGGGTTCTGTGAATGATGCAAGAAGTGGCCGTCCAGCCACAACCCGATCAGCGGAGAGCGTGGTAACAGTGCAGGAAATGTTTAACCGCAACCCGCAAAAATCAACAAGTGAAGCAGCTCGTGAAAGTGGACTAACAAGACACACAATACGGAGGGTGTTGCATAAAGAATAGAATTTTCGTCCGTGCAGTACGTGCAGGAGCCAATTACGTGCAGGAGCTAAAACCCGAAGACTGTGACCGCAGAAGTCCAGATCTCACATCGTATGATTTTTACCTGTGGGGTTACACAAAAGAGGTGTACTAGAGAAAACCTCGCACACTAGACGACTGGGAGACAAGGATACAGGAGATTTTCCATGATATCCCAGGAGACGTCCTTCAGAAGGTTATTCTCTATATCCCAGGCCGTTTCAGGAAACTGCTTGATGCCGCCGATGCTTACGTTAAAATATGAAGATTCACTTTCATTTTCCCATGCAATAAAGAACATGTATCATTTGTTTCAAAAATTTGTAAAAGGAATATGGATTTTATTACCAATTTTTAATGCCTACTTACATTTCACCTATCGTGTATATATCTATGTGCGTATTTATGTATGTACGTATGTATATATACTCATATCTTAAGTATTAATATCCTGTTTGTATGGCCAAACCTATATAAACTATATATATATATATATATATATATATATAATACAAAATGGGACAAGAACGCGAAACATCCGGACAACTAGGTGATACAAAAAGAGACAAAACATCCAGATAGACGATACAAATACAACAAGGACGGGTCATTCGAAGCTTTTTATCCACAGTCAAGAACCGGATCATCCTCGCAATTTCGGCTGATTAATCTTGAGGTTGCTCCAATCTGGCCAGCCCCAAGAAAAAACTAAACTAAGAGCATTAGATTCCTTGGTAAAAAGCATCGAATGTATACGTAAACAAGGACGGAAAAACAGACGATGTTACACGAATATATGTGCGTGTTTATACAGATATATGCACCAAACTTTCAATAATAAGCACTAGGGTCGACCTGTTTGTCTAAACCCTAGAAGACGGTGTCCCACTCTGGCGACAGTCCCGAGACTAAAACATGTAAAAAAAAAAAATCCTATAGGCGCAGGAGTGGTTGTGTGGTAAGTAGCTTGCTTACCAGCCACATGGTTTCGGGTTCAGTCGCACTGCGTGGCATCTTGGGCAAGTGTCTTCTACGATAGCCCCGGGCCGACCAATGCCTTGTGAGTGGATTTGGTAGACTGAAACTGAAAGAAGCCTGTCGTATATATGTATATATATATATGTATGTGTGTGTATATGTTCGTGTGTCTGTGTTTGTCCCCCTAGCATTGTTTGACAACCGATGCTGGTGTGTTTATGTCCCCGTCATCTAGCGGTTCGGCAAAAGAGATCGATAGAATAAGTCACGGGGTCGATTTGCTCGACTAAAAGCGTGCTGCAGCATGGCCGCAGTCAACTGACTGAAACAAGTAAAAGAGTAAAAGAGAGAGTACTATAAATACGCGTTGTATTTTATGTATACTTGGAAAAGTGTAATAGAGGCAGGAGTGTTGTTTTCGAACAGGTATATAATGTTTGCCTCTAATTAATCCTTGTCACGGGAAGGTATATACATTGGATGTCATTTGATTCCTTAATAAACGTTTAATACTGCATACGTTCTTCTTTCTGTCATTAACAGATATATCAATTTGATAGAAATAACATTAATCCAACAATACGCGCTGTCATTTACCTTCTAGGTGACTGACTCTATGCAGCATTAATTAATATGTTTAGCAAGCTTTTTTTTAATTCGAATAAGTCACCTATTACAGTGCTATTGTTATTTATGCGCCCTTTTCAAGCCTAGCCAGGCTCATGGGCCCTGTTTCTGTGGCGTATGAGCCCCCCACCCCAGCTGGACGGGAGGCCTGTCCATCGCAGCGTGACCCAAGAAACATGAAGAAAGAGTGAGAGAAAGTTGGGGGCGAAAGGGTACCACAGGGGTCGCCCTCCCTCCTGCCGGAGCCTCGTGGAGCTTTTAAGTGTTTTCGCTCAATAAACACACACATACAACGCCCGGTCTGGGAATCGAAACCGCGATCCTATGACCACGAGTCCGCTGCCCTAACAACAGGGCTATCACGCCTCCACTGTGTCAATTACGAATATAGGAAACAGGCGCAAGCGGTGAAGGCAGGTAGAAGACAATAGAGAAAAACATTTAACCTTCAGCAGTTATCTCGCCAAGGAAGCTGATAGTTTCGACGGGACGAGTAACATTAGCAAGCCATTAGATATAGTTGTTAGACACTTCATGGAGAGATGGTCCTACTGTACAAAATCTATTGCTTATCTACCTTGTGGAGGCACATGGCCTAGTGGTTAGAGCAGCGGACTCGCAGTCAAGGGATCACGGGTTCGAATCTCAGACCGGGCGATGTATGCGTTTATGAGCGAAACACCTAAGCTCCACGCGGCTCCGGCAGAAGTTAATGGCGAACTTCTGCTGACTCTTTCGCCACAACTGTCTCTCACTCTTTCCTCAAGCATATTGCAGCTCACCTGCGACGGACCGGTGTCCCATCCAGGTGGGGAACCTATACGCCAAGGAAACTGGGAAGCCGGCTCTTATGAGCCAGGCGTGGCTCGCGAAGGAACAAACAACAACAAAACAATATCTACTATGCGACTTTTCGAACTCAACTTCTCACCTTCTAATTCCGCTCTACCTACAAAATCCTCATCTCACCTTCTGGTCCCCAAATAAAACGACGTATCGTTCTACTCCCCGCTTAAAGATATCGTCTAACTATTTCACCCTGTTTTTCTTTTCTGCCACTTGTTGTTTGTTCCTTCACAAACGACAAGTTTCTTCTCAGGTGAGCTGCAAGATGCGGGAGGAAAGAGCAAGAGAAAGTTGTGGCGAAAGAGTCAGTAGAAGTTCACCATTACCTTCTGCTGGAGCCGCGTGGAGCTTAGGTGTTTCGCTCATAAACACACGCACATCGCCCGATCTGAGATTCGTACCCAAGATCCTTCGACCGCGAGTCCGCTCCTCTAACCACTAGGCCATATGCCTTCACTTTCTACCACTTACTTGTGGCATATCTGTATTGTGTTTATTTGTCTCGTTTATTTAAATTATAATTTACTAATATTATATTTTATGCAATAAACAGATTTATACGTTCTCTTTTACAGTCATTAAACTGCGGTCATGCTGGGACAATGCCTTGAGATTTTACTCGAGCGAATCGACGCCAGTGCTTTTTGTAAGCTTATTCCATTGGTCTCATTTTCCAAACCACTGATTTACAAGGACGTAAACAAACGAACACCAGTTGTCAAGCAGTGATGGGAGACACACACACATATACATAGACACACGACGGGCTTCTTTCAGTTTCCGTCTACCAAATCCACTCGCAAGGCATTGGTCAGCCTGAGGCTGTTGTAGGAGACATTTATCCAAGTCACCACGCAGTAGTACTGAACCTGGAACCATATCGTTGGAAAGCAAATTTCTTGCCAAACAGCCATACCTGCGCTATATTTCATTTCATAGTATGACCTATTTTCCCGTTTTCTTTGCCATAACCACCACAATTTTCTCTAATTCTTTAACGTATCATTGCTTTTTATTTCCGTTCGAGTAACTAAGTCTCCACAATATATTCCTCTGTTTATTTTCGGTTTGGTTCCCAGGGTTCAACATACTCCTATTTTAGCAGCTATATCTCAAAACGTCAAAACTGACAAAATCCTTCATGGGATATCTGATGAGGGTTGAATTTTCGTTTATTTTGCCTCATTCATCCTCTTTGAACTTGTGCCCATTACATACAGTCATAAATGCTGATGCGCACAGTAAAATATTCTAAAACAGTGTGTTCGTTTACACAGATATAGACACACAAAATTACATGAACACAATTTGTGTGTACATGTTTTATCGATGTATCATATTATATGTATCCGTGTTTTCTTTCTTCTATCTTTTCTATTTTCGAAAAATCTTTCTCCCACAGTTCACCATTTTCCTCTCGTTTTAGTCTAACGACCCTCCATGTTAGTTTTCACTCAGTTTCCTTGCATATGTCCATTGTCATTTTTTTTATTCCCAACTTTAACCCTCCATAAATCCTAAATTTATTTTAGAATTTATAAGAGCAGCTGTCTTGAAGACTCATATTTTCATTGAATGCTAGAAATTAGGAGTAGATAGACAGCCGACAACTGATGAAGGTTCCTTTCTATGTATTTATTTGTCCTGTCTTCCATTATTTTCTAGTTCACGTATTTCACTCATTTTTCCCTTGTCTGTGTACGTATTTCATGTTATTTTCATTGTTGGTGACGTCCTGTACCCATATAATAATAATAATAATAATTATAATAATTATAATAATAATTATTATTATTATCATTATTATTATACATACACTTGTATATGTGCGTGAGAGAGAAAGATGGTGGAAAAACATTAAAATCGAATGACTTAACATGATTTATGAACGCCGAACGACACAGCGGTTAAGATCACGGAACATAAAATATATATATATTTAGGCTTTACTCTATACATAAATGTATTGATTGCTTAGTAGTAATAGTATTCCCAAATGTTCATTTATGAAAGTAAAATATAAAATATCAAACATTCGGTATTTAAGCATTATTAATATTTTGACAAATAATAGATGTTTTGGGCCCAGAAGCTCAATAATGTTTCTTTTAATGTGATATCATTAACCATAGAAATGTCTATTAATCTTTCTGGTTCTGTACCTTAAATTACTCGTAGATTATTAATATTTATTTATGCTGGAAATTTTAAATGTATCCTCGAGTCACTGAGTTTCATAATAACATTTAAAAATAAAGCTGAAGTTTTTTGTTCATGTTGTAACCAAACAAACCGTCTATCAGATGATATAGCCTCAATGTTCCTTGTCTCTTTTCATAGCAAGGAAGCCTGAGATGTACCTCGTCAAAAATTCATTTCTGTACTGGATATATTGTAGATAATTGTAGGCGCGTTCGATTCCTGACCCGGGCGAGGCGTTGTGTTCATGAGCAAAACACTTATTTCAGTTGCTCCAGTCTTCTCAGCGGGTAAAATATGTAATCCTGGGACGAACCGATACCCAATCCAGGCGGGGAGTGCATACGCCATGCAAACCAGGAAACAAGCCCTTTGAGTCTATATGACTCGGGAAGGAACTTTACTTACACCGGATATATTTTGTAAATCGTCATAAGCTGCAAACTGAAACAAAATCGCCTTCCTCTTCAATTACCCCTCATCAATGTTGAAATATTTCAGTTCATACAAATATTATACAAATCGAAGATAACAGCATATTGGCTAAGCAATTATGTTCTCTATACTAAAATCATTGGTTTGATTCCATGTTCAGCAGGTAGGTGTTTCTTTGAGCAAACTACCTTACTTCATTTTACTGAAGACGTCTCAGCTGTTAAAAATGCTTATTAAAACTTACAGTCGGTTAGCATCGATTTTCCGTGCCATCGTAACGAGTCAGCCGAACGACCAGAAACCAAGAAGCATGAAGAGAAATAAGTCCAGCTATAGACTGTTATATACTATCTGTTTCTTTATTACCCACAAGGGGTTAAACATAGAAGTGACAAATAAGGACAGACAAACGGATTAAGTCGATTACATCAATCCCAGTGTGTAACTGGTACTTAATTTATCGACCCCGAAAGGATGAAAGGCAAAGTCGATCTCGGCGGAATTTGAACTCAGAACGTAACGGCAGACGAAATACGGCTACGCATTTCGCCCGGCGAGCTAACGTTTATGCCAGCTCGCCCAGCACTCTTTTATACATATACATCGAATTAAGTCCTACGGTACCACACAATGGTAAAGTGTCTCTCATAGGCGCAGGCATGGCAGTCTGGTTAAGACACTCGCTCAACAACCAGGTGGTTTTGTATTCAGTATATATAAATGCACACACACACACACACACACACGTGTGTGTGTGTATTTTAGGCGTGTATGTATGTAAATATATATGCATGCATGCATGCACGTATGTATATGTATATTCTCAGTTTGTAATCTCTATATATAAAACTGAGAATGTTTGTCTGTCTGTCTGTCTGCCTGTGTGTTTCCCTAAAACTAGAGAACTACACAACCAATTTCATTCAAATTTTACACACGCCTTACTTAGGGTCCATGTAGCTTCATGGGCAAAAAAAATGTTCAACGTCTTGCCTAGGGCGAGCCCATAGCAATATCATATCTTCTCCACTATTTCAGTATTACGTGTTAAAAGTGAAACAAAAACATTTCTCTATTTTATGTCAGATACTTTCACTTTACCAATAAAAATAATAATAATAATTGAATTATATGTAGTAAGTAATAATTAAAATCAAACTAAAGTATATAATCGTAACATAACAAAAGTAAAAATAGCAATTGGTATACAATTGCATTAATGACTTGAACAAGTGGTTTCACATGAATGGGAATAAATTAAAAATAAAATTAGCGTGCAGAAATGGAATAGTCGAGATGGACTATTATACATAAAGGACTATAGCTTCAACTTTTGATTCACTGTTTAACTATTGTTATCACGTTTGTTGGTTCCTCGTAAGGGAAACGTTGTTGTGTTGCATTTGTTAGATAATTGTAAACTGTAAATCCTTTGGGAGAAGGAGCTTTGGTTATTGTTTAAAAATTGAATTGTGTCTGTTTGGGGAAATTGACAATATTTTCACCAGTTACACAGAAGCATTTTTCTTAGAATTCCTTCGATAGAGGAAAGTCCAAAAATGAATTTCGCTGCAGCCGTTGGCGGCGCAAACTCATTAAAATTAAAATGGAAGAAATACAAACCTATTTTGGATTGATCACCGGCAAAGACGGCGAATCTAGGATAACACCACCAAACGAAATAAAAAATTAAATTAAAGAAAAGACTATTGTCTATAAAGTATACAATGTAGAGAAAAAAAAAAGATTTGAACACCTGGAGGAAAGCACCATCGAAAAGTGTCTTGGTGCGACTATGAAAGATATCTAACTAGAGGCAGTAAATTCGCCACAATAGAAGCAAGGTTCGAGTCAACGGAGCGTGCAAGGGAGTACTCGATTCGAACCTTGCAAAGTGGAAACATTTTAGTTTCGCCTTTATATCTGGTACGTAGGACGTGCGGATAAAAATTTAAAATGTCCCCCCAGAAGTAGAGGTAGGCTGGATTGTAGCCACACTTATATACAAGAGGGAGGACAAGATACAATTGATCGAAATTGCAAGAGACGGGCCTACAATTCCAGTCTGTTATATATTTTGAGTATTGTTATCACTAGCGATATCAAGATATAACTTTGTATTTTGTATTTTATGCGTAGATGTATATATATATATAGATGTACATGTAATATGTACACATATATATATACATATATACATGCACTAGCACTATGACCCGGCAACGATGGGTCATAATGCTAGTAAACGTATATTTACCGGATGTGACGATCCTTTTAAATACACCTGCTTAATTTATAAGTAATTATAGGCGTATTTCCTATATTTCCGTTAGTTTCGATGATTTGACATTAAAATCTCAACCAAGAAAATTCCTACTGTACATAATGGCTTGTTGGTTGGGGTTTCGGAGTAAGGGGTTAAAGTTGAAATACGAAATACCTACATGTTAGACTTATCTCCTTTACTTCTATTCTTTCATAAACCACCACACGATTGCTGCTTAGAGTTTTACTGTGTAAGTCATTAAAACTCTAAAAATATGTGAAGCAATGAAGCTCATAAATTATCGTTGATATAATAGTTTCAATGTTTTAATTTGTAGTTAGTCTGGCTTCAGTTATTACCATTCTGTGCTGAGAATAGTTTTGTAGTTGTAAGTAAAGGAAATGTGTGTCATTCAAGGCTATTGAAAAGATACGATAGTACTCTACTCTTTTACTTGTTTCAGTCATTTGACTGTGGCCATGCTGGAGCACCAGCTTTAGTCGAGCAAATCGACCCCAAGACTTATTCTACGTAAGCCTAGTACTTATTCTAATTTACGGGGCCGTAAACAAACCAGCATCGGTTGTCAAGAGACAAAAGCAGACACATAAACATACACACACACAAACACACACACACACACATATATATATATATATATATATATATATATATATATATATATTATATATATATATATATTATATATATATATATACATATATACGACGGGCTTCTTTCAGTTTCCGTCTACCAAATCCTCTCACAAGGCTTTGGTCGGCCCGAGGCTATAGTAGCAGACACTTGCTCAAGGTGCCACGCAGTGGGACTGAACCCGGAACCATGTGGTTGGTAAGCAAGCTACATACCACACAACCACTCCTACGCCAAGTGTGAACTTTGTAAGAACAAGGTCTAATAGTGAAATACTGAACAGGTGTATGAATGTCTTATAGGAAAATGATCTTAATATCGAATTTGTGGCAAAGAGAGGGAGAACTAAATATCAGATATCGCATCTCTAATTCACATGCTTGATAGAAATATTCGCAAGATATATGTCACAAACATACATGTTCACAAGAGAGAAACCATTTGAATTGTATGAGGTGGAAAGGTAACGTGAAAATCTGATGGAATCTTACTTTGAAAAGATTATTCGGATTATAGGTCAGCAGATTGATGAACATTGGAATAATAATAATGTGAAAATTAATCGCCATTTTTATATATGCCGTTGGTGTTCTTGTTGCTTCTGCTGCTGTTGTTGCTATTCTTTAATCCAAGGTCAGCAAGTATGAATGTCGTCTAATGTATTCCTACTTTCAGTTGAGCATTACATATTTCTATCAAATGTAGCGTACGTAAGACAACGGTATGCAAGACGGTAGGGTGTAATTTTAAGAGATAATGAGAAAGAATCATTTTCACTGGCTCGTTTCAATCTATATTGTCCAGCCTGCACAATAGACAATTCCCTTATATTCCAATCGCCAATCGGGCAATCTTAATCAAACCAAACGCCAGCAGAGTCTTAGATACATAACTTCAAGTCCCCTTGAGAATTTGTATTAAACAAAATGTGTTAAATCTTATTAGCATCAGCCATGCTGGAGTTTTAAAACTTTATGAAGCCAAAGAAATATTACTTCCAAATTATGGCGCAAGGGAAGCAAGTTTGGGAGAATGGGTAAGTCGACTATATCGATCCCAGTGTTCAACTGTATTTGCGTTATTGACCCCGAAAGGAAGAAAGGCAAAGTCGACCTCGGTGGAATTTGAACTCAGATCCTCAAGATGGGTAAAATGCCGCCAAGCATTTTCCTGCCATGCTATCGAGCCTGCCGCTTTAAAGCCAAAGGAATATTACTACCGCAGTGAATTGTAGTATCTGCTGCAGAGTGGAAAGAAAACGATTTGTTATATTTATGTATGGTTGAGATAATGTGGCCTCAGCTACCGGGGTCAATAAAATAAGAACCGATTGCGTATTAGTGTCCTTTTCTTTGAATACACTCCCCTAAAAATTCATGGCCTCGTAGTTATCTAATAAATCGTTATTGCTAATGCAGTATCGTATATATGAAGCATTGTATTAATGTTTTCAAATATACCAAGGTCGACTTGGCCTTACATCCTCTCAGGATCGATAAAAATAAAATATCAATCAAGTACTAGAATTAATATGATCAATAACACTTCTCCTTATAGGTTTGTAACGCGATTATGTGAGAAAAATAATATACTGTAATTATAAAGGAGCGGGTCGATTGGCCGAGTCGATAATTGTCATATCGTAGTTAGGAGTTCGAACCTTGCCACAATCCATTTTGTTCATCTTGCAGATCGATAGAATAAGGTACCAAAAATCAGCAAACGTAACGCCAATAATTGCGTAGCATATGTTTAGGTGGGAAATCAATACAATAACGAGAAATAGAATAAAAATAAAAGAAAAAGGAAACCCACATGCTCTTCAGTAGAGAAACACAAAAAGGAGAAGAGAGAAGTCAGAAATATATGAATACCAAAGAACTGAATCAGCATTTAGATCTAACACCAAATCACTTGTAACCTCCTTGTAAAAGTAAATACATATCGTGTTCATATGCTGTTGGGAGAGACAATGGGCATTATCTTAAGAAATAAGATTAAGAAATAAGATTATCTTAAGAAATAAGGCGGCGAACTGGCAGAAACGTTCGCACACCGAGCGAAATGCTTAGCAGTCTGCCGTTACGTTCTGAGTTCAAATTCCGCCGAGGTTGACTTTGCATTTCATCCTTTCGGGTCGATAAATTAAATACCAGTTACGCACTGAGGTAGATGTAATCGACTTAATCCGTTTGTCTGTCCTTGTTTGTCCTCTCTGTGTTTAGCCCCTTGTGGGTGGTAAAGAAATAGGCACTATCTTAAGAAATGAGGAAATAGGAAGTGAGAGATTATACCCGAGGAATTAAAGTTATAATCAAAATGGAAGTGATACGGAAGATATCAAAAATTGGAATGATATTGCTGTCAAGATTTGTTGTAGGACTAAAACTTGACTTACAGCGATAAAGTTAATATTTATTACTGACTAAATAACAAAGATCAAATTTTTAGAAGAGGTGTATAGCTGATAATAATGCCCCAAACATTACTGAAACATTTTTACCGACCTCTGACACACAAAAACAAAACTCATTGGTGACCGTATGAACTTAGTTGAATGTAGATTTCTTTATAGAAACGTTATTTTTATTCATAGATATTGATTTCTTATTAAATATAGCTAAAATAAGAACTCAGTGATTACGTTAGAAATTGCATATTGTTGATTCCGCCGGATTAAAAGTTCTTCTCGGCTGTCGAACCCATGACGTATATGTTTGAAGTGTTTGTGGACTGAACATTTCATATCATGTGTTTTATGGTTCTAAGTTATCTTTCATTGAAATTCTAATCCTCGTAGTTTTTGAACTAAATTAAAGGTTGATATTTTCTTGATTTATGATAGTTTTGTTGCATATATTATAACACACATTGGCATTGTGTGATTGTACATCATAGGAATATTAATTTTCGTAAGGGTAATAATATACATACATATATATATATATATATACATACATACATATATACACACACATATACACACATATAAAATTTTACGTCATTTTTCACGATGTCGAGGCTGCTACTGCCTATATCTCGCTCAGAGATTTATCATTGCTTTTATATATATATATATATATATATATATATATATATATATATATGTGTGTGTATATATACACACCACACACACACACACACACACACAGGAGTGGCTGTGTGGTAAGTAGCTTGCTTACCAACCACATGCTTCCGGGTTCAGTCCCACTGCGTGGCACCTTAGGCAAGTTACTTCTACTATAGCCTCGAGCCGACCAAAGCCTTGCGAGGGGATTCGGTAGACGGAAACTGAAAGAAGCCCGTCGTGTGTAAATATATATATATATATATGTGTGTGTGTGTGTGTGTGTGTGTTTGTCCCCCCAACATCGCTTGAAAACCGATGCTGGTGTGCTTACGTCCCCGTAATTTAGCGGTTCGACAAAAGAGACCGACAGAATAATTACTAGGCTTACAAAGAATAAGTCCTGGGGTTGATTTTCCCGACTAAAGGCGGTGCTCCAGCATGGCCGCAGTCAAATGACTGAAACAAGTAAGAGTAAGAGAGTAGATATAGATAGATAGGTAATTTTTTACAGAACGCTGGCGGAAGAAAAATTTGAATCATAGCAATTGAGATTCGATACTGGATACAATCACTATATTTGTGATTAAAATGCAAAATTCACATGAACTCTAAATATTTTAAACAGAGATGAAATTTGTTAAAGCAAAAGCAATGCATTGAAGTTTTTTGGATAAGAAAAGTTAAAAGCGGTTTTAACTGCCGTTTAATATGGCTATTATATTCCGATAAATTAAGTGCAGCTACCTCACAAAAGAGATTTATTGCTAAATAATTGATATAATATGAAAAACATAAATGCTAAACGGGAAGTATATGACTGCAATTATCTGACATTAATTAATATTGAGATGTAGTAGATTTAAATGATGTTTTTAGTAAAAGAATTCTATTTTCAGAAGCGAGAATCAAAATCCACGGGTTTACTGATAAACAAATCAGTCAAAATATATCATAGAAAGGGGGTGAAAAAAGCACACTCACACACGAAACATTTATTCTCTTCATTTACAAACTTAAAGGCATATCTCTCTCTCTCTCTTTTACTCTTTTACTTGTTTCAGTAAAAGAGCACCGCCTTTAGTCGAGCAAATCGACCCCGGGACTTATTCTTTGTAAGCCCAGTACTTATTCTATCGGTCTCTTTTGCCGAACCGCTAAGTGACGGGGACGTAAATACACCAGCATCGGTTGTCAAGCAATGCTAGGGGGACAAACACAAACACACACACACACATATATATACATATATACGACAGGCTTCTTTCAGTTTCCGTCTACCAAATCCACTCACAAGGCATTGGTCGGCCCGGGGATATAGTAGAAGACACTTGCCCAAGATGCCACGCAGTGGGACTGAACCCGGAACCATGTGGCTGGTTAGCAAGCTACTTACCACACAGCCACTCCTGCGCCTATCATCTCTGAGTTTATGAAATTTCAAAAATGATCACTACACTCTTTACATTATTTTTTTGAATCAATTACATTATGTTGAATTTTTATCAGACGTTTATCATCCTTGATATGTCAGGTTGACATATTTTCTGAATGTACTTATCATCCTCAAAATATCTACCCCCGTGTTACTCGTTTTAGAAACGAATCCACTCAACTCGTTTTAAAGTCTCTGCGCATTGGAATATATGTTCCACAATATGAACACAATGTCTACGAGTACACAGTCACTTACACACACATACACAAACAGAAATATATACACACACAAATACACAAACATGCTCATGCACATGAATATACGTACATACTATTGTATATGTACACAGACACCAATACAAACACACACATATCTCACACAAATATATATATATATATATATATATATATAGATGAGATGCTTTCTACTTTATAAATCTTTCGGCAGATGGAAATATTTCTGAAAAATTTTGTAATTTGTAAGGTTAAGCGTTTTATACAAGGCTATTCCCAAAATATGATCTTAGAGTAATGATGTTCCTTATCTCTTTAACTGTCGAAATCCTTTTCATAATTTGTCTTTTTTCTAAATCTTCCTGCCCTGTTTTCAGATTTAGCCCCTGTTTCATATGTTCTGAGTAACATAATCTTCCTTTCATAAGCCCCAGTTTACTCTGGCGGTTAAAAATTTTGGGTGTCGTTAGCATATATGATGCACAGACGCCAGAGAAATATCTCATGTGTATTACATATAATTTACAGTACCGGCAATTGGTTAAGGTACACATATTCAGAACAGAGATCGTACCGATTCTCGAAATATACAAAGCTCTTGGGGAATCTTTCGTTTTAATCTTTATTGGGAACTTTCGCTACTTCACACTTCTATTCAATTCTTGGGCTAGTTGTTGAATAGTTATACGGCGATCCGCCAAAATGGCGGCTTCTACTTTATGGATGGTGTCGTCATCAATGACGGAACGTCGTCGTCCAGGAATAGGAGCGGTTTCCATTGATGCCCGACAACAAATGCTCTGGCGATGCCATTGCCTGACTACATCGTATGATAATGCAAGGTCACCATAAACTTCTTTTATCTCATCGAAACTCTCTTTTGGCGTACGACCTTTCAAGTTTAAGAACCTGCCTCCATTATAACACCTTAGTTCTCTTCAACAGCCGTAAAAGACATACGAATACTAGTGGAAAGCTGAAATTGACAATATGTCATGTAGAGACATATATGATTTTACTTGCATAACTTCCGTTTCTTGAACTAGGCGGAAGTGGGCCAGAGGTAATCTTTAATGAACACTCCTCGTATCACCAGCTACAAATATAAACATGTACATTTACAGATTTCCTAATGTTAGTTTCATTACGACAAATGATGTTTGATACCATCCTGACTTTTATAATCTCCCAATGAACCTGGCCCAACAATAAGGATGTCAAATATAATAATATTAATTATGCATTGAAAATTATTGCAAAATAAAATAAAGTTATATTCGCCATTCATTGACACTGCTTAAAGAGAAAATAAACATCACTGGGTCGTAATAGATTTAACCTAAGTTTAAATAGCTCATGCTGGTTCTTATGGTAGTCAATGTTTGTTCACGGATATTCAAGATTGCACGCAAATAAAATATACAAATATGTACGTATTTATGTATGTCCAGGGTGAACCAGAAGTAGGTTCACATTTATCACGTAAACATTTAAATTTCTTTCAAAACATTTTATTACATTTAAATTTCTGTCTTACAAACTAAAAAGGGAACTTGACAAAATTAACTCGATTAGCAAAGGATAACGGTTTCATATTTTTACATAATTAAGATCTAAACTGTTAATAATGAATGCGAAAGAGATAGTTGAATAACTGTAAACCTACTGTTGGGCTACTCTGTATATGTATAACACAAAACCTCCCAAAAATAGATACCAATATCTAAGCGTTATCCGTGTTTAGTAAGATTATGTATGGAGAAAAAAAACAATATCAAAGCAAGTAGTCTCCACAAACCATGAATCCACAAACGTTTCCACTTTGCTAGGAGGTACGTGTACGTATTCTTTTATTCTTTCAGTCAATTGACTGCGGTCATTTATTCGAACAAATCAACTTCAGGACTTATTCTTTCTAAGCCTAGTACATATTCTTTCGTAACCGCTAAGTCACGAGGACGTAAACACTCCAAAATCGGTTGTCAAGCGATGGTGGGAGGACAAACACACACAGACACACACACATATATATTATATAACCCGCAACCATGTTGTGCCAAGCCATCTTCTTACCACACAGTAACGCACACAAATACACACACACACATATATATGTATATGTCGATTTGTTCGACTAAAAGTGGTGTTCCAGCATGGCCGCAGTCAAATGACTGAAACAAGTAAAAGAAAAGAATAGATAGATAGACATAGATAGATAGATATAGATAGATGACGTGCCACGCAGTGGGACTGAACCCGGAGCCTTGTGGTTAGGAAGTAAGCTTCTTACCACATAGCTACTACTGCGTTTGTGGCTTTGTGTTGGTTTAACTCTTATCTTTAGCAAAAGCGGTGCTACTCAGTACCCTGTGTCAGTTTTGTGACGCCTATGAATTTTGGATTTTGGTTCTAATTACTAATAAGCCACCATTTTTATGCTGTAATATTTTAATGAGTATAACAATTTACGATACGTTGTACGTTCTCTATCGAATATTCATATATATATATATATATACACACACACACACAAAGTTTTATATAGATATGTTTATATATATATAAAATGTCTTCTATTTGGTAAATATTTCTAAAATATTTCGCAATTTCTACGATTAAGCGTTATATACAAATCTATTCAAAAATATGAACGCATTGCGTGACTCGAAAAATCAACAACGTTAATTATTCTAGTTTCCATTAAGAGAAGCACTTTTCGCAGGTTATATAAAATCAACATTTTCTGTTTATTAGTTATTAGTAATTTATAGTTATTTCTCTGTGACATGACACTAATAATATATTTTATATTTCACCTCATTTTCATGATAATCAACTGTCATTAATAAAGATTTACAATATATTCGACAATTGTAATATTTGAGATTGCCGAAATGAAAAGACAACTCAAATATTTTCACTTTTTCTTTCTTACGCATATTCCACAGTATAATGGCCACAATTTCTAAAAGTTTATTTACACAAAAACTGAATGTTTTTGAGACGCTAAATATTTCCAAATGAATTGCGAATTGGCTTTAATGATTTTTAATTGAACTTTTTCTTTATACCCAAGTGGATACTGATATTTTCAAGATTCTTTTACGTTCCAACATCATGTCGAACATTTATGTTGCTAAGGTAAACAGAATTTAGACATTAAAACAAAGAAATTCTATCTAAGAGTAACATCTACTTCATTATCAAACCAAGTATCACGAGCTTCTAACAAACGATAAGGAGGGGTTGAATTGTCTTTCTTTGAATTATATTTTCCTGAACTTGATTTCGTCAAATTAAACATTCTTGCACGTTTTCCATTCCATTACACATAATGTTTAGTCAATGCATCTTTCTTTGAAAAACAGCTTTCCTTCTCCGTAGTACGTGGATCTTTTAAATGAAAATACACCACACACGCTAATTCCTATTGATTTAGTAATCTGCTTTCGATTCTTCCTTCGGGAATAACATCCCCAAACACAAATACACAAACACAGAATGCCTGACAAGAAGCAAATAAATTCCAAGAAATATTAGTTTCAAATTATGATACAGGGCCAGCAACTTCGGAAGAGTGGATAAGTCAATCATATCGATCCCCAGTGTTCAACTGGTACAAATTTTATTTACCCCGAAAGGTTGAAAAGCAAAATCGAACTCGGTGGGTTTTGGACTTAGAACGTAAATATTAATGAAATATCGTTAAACAGTGTGCCGGTGTGCTAATGATTGTATCGCCTTAATTCAACGAAGTATAATTGGTTGTTGCTAACAAATATATAATTTCTAATATAGATTTTTTCTTTAATTCTAAAAATTATTTGGAAAAAGATTTTCTGTATAGAGTTGGTTAAAACAGTTATTTAGATGTAATCATAAATTCCTCCTTAAAAGACATTTTCCCAAAATATATATATATATATATATATATATATATATACGCTATTGATACAAAGACAAACATGAATTGATATATTTGACTAGTATTTCTACATCCTTTAATGCATTTAAGAAAAGCAAAAGTTCGAGTGTTTGGTGTACGAAAAATAATTCTTTAATGCCGAGTTGTGATGAAAATGGTGTCGTGATAATCGGAGTAATTCATAAAAACTACTGATCCCCACATAATACAGGCGAATAGAAGAATTATCACGCAGCTATGACATCTGAAAGAATATTAATTTAATTAAATACTTCTGTAAAACAGAATTATTTATTTGAAATTAGGTTTATCTATATGAAGTATCGAAAACTACCATTCAAGGAAAATATGGCCTTTTCTCTCCGAAAATAATGACTTAGTATGTGTTCTAGAGATCATACAATGAATATAGCTTCTATGCTGCATTATACTATAAGAGTTTAAGCACAGATATTATCTGCGGAAAGCTGGCAGAAACGTTAGCGCGCCAGGCGAAATGCTTAGCGGTATTTCGTCTGCGTTACGTTGTGAGTTCAAATTCCGCCGAGGTAGACTTTGCCTTTCATCCTTTCGGGGTCGATAAATTAAGTACCAGTTACGCACTGGGGTCGATGTAATCGACTTAATACTTATGTCTGTCCTTGTTTGTCCCCTTCTGGGTAATAAAGAAATAGGTATTTAATCTGTCGTTCTGAGTTCAAATTCCGCCGGGGTCGACTTTGCCTTTCATCCTTTCGGGGTCGATAAATAAAGTACCACTTTCGCACTGGGGTCGATGTAATCGACTTAATCCCTTTGTCTGTCCTTGTTTGTCCTCTCTGAATTTAGCCCCTTGTGGGCAGCAAAGAAATATATATTATCTTGAACCGAGACATAGGTATCAGCCGGAGTAGTTTCGATCAACCTTGTGTTAGAGTTTAATCAAAGACTGAATATCTGCTTGAATTTTCTTTGGAGATAATGATTACTACTACCTTTACTATTAAGACCTTGTGGAGCACATGACGTAGTACTTAGAGCAGCGGATTCGCGGTCGAGGGATCGTGGGTTCAAATCTCAGATCGGGCGATGTGTGCGTTTATGAGCGAAACACCTAAGCTCCACGCGGCTCCGGCAGAAGGTAATGGCGAACTTCTGCTGACTCTTTTGCCACAACTTTCTCTCACTCTTTCCTCCTGCATCTTGCAGCTCACCTGCGACGGACCGGCGCCCCGTCCACCAGGTAGGGAACCTATACGCCAAGAAAACCGGGAAACGGGCCCTGATGAGTCAGACATGGCTCGAGAAGGAACAAACAAACTATTAAGACCTTAATGAAAATCAACAAACATTTTTTGAAGTTTCTTATGCATTCTTGGCAGTTAATTAGATTGATAAAACTCTGACCTGTGTTTTCGTAGACAGGTATTGAGTCATTGGTGAGATCCCATTACAGAATTGAAACTAGTCCGGCCGTCTTCTATTTTTTTGTTCATTAATACAGCGTGTATAGATACAAAATGCCACATCTGCCTTTGAAATGTTAACTCCAAATCTCTATATACAAATAATATACTCTGATATAAAAATATTCTATATTCTGTACTTGTAACGCACCAGTAATTTATTAATGAAGATAGATTAGAAATATTTCCAGACTTTTTTCCGAGTGAGTTCTGATGACATTTTGAAGGGATTTTTCTTATTCAATGGTTTTGGTCTGTTCTGCAATAGTAAATGAATTAAACTATAGATTTTCTGCTAACATTTATATAATTTCCTTCTGTCATTCATATATTCAGCTTTTTAGTCTCATACAGTTCTGTATTTAAGAGATGAGGAATTATTTACATTATTTACAATTGACGGATATTTTTCCTCATCTTGTTTGTTGTTAACCCAACTTTTCAGCTGATATACCCTCCAGCTTTCTTCAGGTGTCTTGGTGAAATTTCGAACCTGGGTTCTCTATTTTTCGATGTTGACTTTATTATTATTCATGTCACTGCCTGGAATCGAACTCAGAATCTTGGGGTTAGAAGCCAGCGCTCTTAACCACTACACCATATGCCCGTGGGTAATTATGGAGTGAATTTTAGGGCTTTTAAATCTAATATTTTTCTATCCTTCCTTAATACCGGTTCCTATATGCCGTTCATATCTGCACTTGGTCTGCTTAGGAGGTTGTTGTCCTAGCATATGTGCTGCTTCTAGTTTTCGTATTTTCCAGTGGTGTTCTCTGTCTTATTTTAACTTCATCCTATAGGGGGAGGTGGTCTCCATTTTTCCGTACATTATCAGCTATACCCGATTTATCAACATCTCCTCGTGTCACAGCTTTGCGATGTTCGTCTGCCCTTATTTTGAGTGGGTGGCATGTTTCGCCATTGTATAACCTACCACAGCTGCATGGGATGGAGAAAACGCAGTTCTTAGTCATATTCTCTTCTATTGGTGGTTTTAATTGAAGGAGATATTTGCGAAGAGTTGTATTACTTTTGAATACTGTCCTGATGTCATATGATTCCTCTCTTGATTTTTACCTCTCCTAGTACTTGCTTCCCTGCTGCCAATTCCGTTCTCCGGCATTTCATACTAATCCATATGAGGCTTCTCATATTCTCTGCTATCCAAACATTTCCATTGTTCTTATTATCCAGGAATGTGGTATCATATTGTATGCTTTGTGATAGTCAACCCATGCCATGCTCAGGTTAGTATGTCTTCTCTTGCAGTTCCTGCTAATTAAATTCGTAATTTAATTAGCCAAACTTTTGGCCATGGTGTTAGCAAAAAGGTTGACCCTTGTCCTCGGTAGCCTGGTCGGCGAAGCGCCAACGTGCAGAATCCCGAGCAGGTCTATCCACAACAACCTCTACCTTATGCGATACATCATAAAGAGGGCTGAGACCAACGATGGCTTCGGTGATGCGCTGTCAATTTTGATCAATCGAAAGCATTCGATAGGGTCAACCATCAATACTTCGAACCCGTCCTACTAGCAGCCGATTTCGGACCTGTTTTAAGCGGATGGATCGCTGCAATGCACAGCGGCTCCTGTTCAAGGGACAAGGTAAACGGTCACCTATCGGAAGAGGAGTCGCTGGCAGGAGCTAAAATGAACGACGACAAATCGGTGGGTTTTCAGCTGAGCCCCTAGTGATACAGTTCAGTGCCATTAAACGGTGTAGTCAGACGCTGGACTAATTCCTGTTTAGCAGAGCTCTCATTGACTTTTCACTTGAAAAGGAAATTGAGAGTGGAGAGGGAAGTGCCGTATTTGAGTGAGTTTATTGAAAGGTGAGTGAAAGTTGCGATAATAGCAACATCTCTAAGTGTAGACCTGTGGATCGAAGAGAAGGAATTGGTGAGGGCACTTGCTCCTGGTGTTCAAGAAAATTTTGGACAGTGAGGTTCCTTGATTATCCCTAGAGGTCAACCTGTATCAGGAGTGCAACATCTCCATCACCCTCTCCCGCACCTTTTTTAACCTCTGTATAATATGTATATGTCCCTTCCTTTTCATCGTATACCGTACATATTTACATTTCTTAAATAATTATTTTATCCTTTGATTATATGTAAACTCCCGTACACCATGTCTGTCTTTGTATTGTCCTCCTCATCCTTCGATCTGGCGGCAAATAAATGAAATCATTATCATTATATTATTATTATTATTATTACTGATTGAGAAGGCAGTATGTCATCAAAGTAACACTGGGGTACATATATACGAAGCCCAGTATATACCCATCATGACTACCCGTCTGATAAGGTTACACGAGGTACATGCATCACAACCATATGTGCGCGGCATGGTGACTTATATCAAGATAAACAGCACGTGACCTTGCAGGTGGGGCCCAGTTAGAATTTTCTAAAGGCCGAATAGCCCATCCTCCTCAAAACGTCCCTGAATAAGGGTTATTTAAGGATGTTGAACAAAACACTCATGTTTCCAGAGATAGCTTATTCAAACCCCAAAGAATTCCTCTCAACATATGGTTATGATGCTCCCCCACTACTTCTACCCGTTATCAGAGATGCACATATCGTCAGCCACCAAAGGACATGCTCAACCGGTGAAGGTCAAACAACTGACAAGCAAATCTGTGATATCGAGGAGAATTTTTGCTGTAGTCCATCTTTTGTACTATAACAAAACATGTACATAACACTTCCAATCAGCTAAGATGCTAAGGCATGAGAGCCACTGCCCGGTACTACATAAGAGCGTTATTATTATTAATAATATTATTAATATTGTTTCATGTCCTTTTCACATCTTCACATACTTTTATGCAATCTTGCACATTGTTTGTGCTTTTTCTCAAATCATCTAACCAACAAAGGAAAATAAAATAACGAGTAAACTTATAAATGTCCGAGCATCTGTAATATTCCGCAGTAGCAGGAATAACATTTCACATTAAATCCCAATTTCAGTTTGATGTTTCTGTTTTTGGCCAAATCCAACACATTATAACCGAGTCGATCTTATATAAAACCGAACAAACTTGGGCGGATCATTTATCACTACCAGAGTGATAATAGTCGAATTTAATTATATTTGCACACGAAACCCGGAAAGACACAAATAAACATTGTAATGCATTCTATCATTTCAACTGCCTCATAACTAATAATTCACAGAAAAAGAACATGGGTAATTTGTAATTATGATTATATATTATACTCACAATCAAACTAAGTCGTAAAATATCTGCAATTTTACTCCGAAGATAGATGAAGAATATCTTTCAGTACACGGAAAAAATCTGGAAAAGAATATGAAATTGATAAGCTTTCAAATAAATATAGTATATCGATATCATATCGAGATATTGAGCTTGTTGTAGCCGTATGCTAAAGAAATATTATCGGTACATTCCCGTGATTCAAAACATACTTTATTCCGATAAACATCAACACTTTTATATCTCGCGAAAAACAATACCTCACAATTTGGCAAAATTTGTCGAAATATTGATTAGATTCTTCAATCAGTAAACTTACCAATTTTATTGCACAATTTATCAGATGCAAGGTGCCTGGTAGTTGCCATGTTAGGCGAATTGATAAATGAAAGCTTTCAGGCAACAGATACGTTTCACACAATCTTTCGTTGATCAAAGTTATTTGTTTAAAACCTGTGAGTTTGTAGTAAATTCGGAAAATATTTGGTTAGATGCCATTAAATATTTGACTACTGTAATGTCTTCTTAGCTGGTAGGAGTGGATTCACGTCAACGAGTATTGACCTACCAGCGTCTAGTGGTTCCCAAAGTGGGCGGTATCCCCCCCCACCCGGCAAATGAAATACCTATTTCTTTACTACCCACAAGGGGCTAAACACAGAGGGGAGAAACAAGGACAGACAAACGGATTAAGTCGATTACATCGACCCCAGTGCGTAACTGGTACTTATTTAATCAACTCCGAAAGGATGAAAGGCAAAGTCGACCTCGGCGGAATTTGAACTCAGAACGTAACGACAGACAAAATACCGTTGAGCATTTCGCCTGGCGTGCTAACGTTTCTACTAGAGACCACCTTCTGATGAACCAAGCTGCCCCATGTTGTCTGCATATAACAATCGACCGATTATACACCCACGTATTATACTACCACTTACATAACGACTGTATATGTCAATGTACTGGTTTACAGTTTACCAGTAGTAGGATCCGATGCTGCATACAACAGACCTGACCTGACAAGATCGTTCAGAATTGGTTGAGCAATGGCATTAATGGGAAGGACAAGTGGGGGAGAGCCATTTAGTACTTCAATATTTGCGTCTGCGTATGTTTGTATAAGTGTGAATAATGTGTTTATGTGCGAGAAGGCACATGCTTTTGTCTATCGTTAATTTAATTTAAATTTTTCTCACGTTTTTCCCTTTTAAAGTATTTCTTTTTAAAGTAATTTACACCCTGGAGGGAGGGCTGAGAGTTTGTTTTTACTGTAGATTCTCTTTTCTCCCAACAAAGAAAAAGAAAGGGATTTTTCATTGGTGTCACCGGTATAATTCAGACACGGTGAGAAACATCTCGATGTCATTCAAACTTGTATGTTTCTAATTGTAGCAGCAGTAGCAGCAGCAGCAAGTTCTGGCAGCAGCCGCAGCAATGTAGCAGCAGCAGCAAGTTCTGGCAGCAGCCGCAGCAATGTAGCAGCAACTACTGCTTTCGTAGGGTGAGAGGAAGAACGTTCGGTCAGAGAGAGTTCAAATGTCTGCTATATTGTTGATAGAACTTTCGAACATACACTGACCTTGACTTGGAGAAAAATCAAGGAGGGGCCGACTATGAACAGTACTTGTGAATAGAGTCGTGTACGAGCAGAGAGAAACTATAAATGTGTTTATGTGCGAGAAGGCACATGCTTTTGTCTATCGTTAATTTAATTTAAATTTTTCTGGTGCCTATATCAGACACGCTGGACATCAACACCTCCCCTTTTACCATATTTGAACTAACAGCAGCCACCAAGCAACTAAAAGCCTCGAAAGCATTTGGTCCCGACAACATTCCGGCTGTGATTTGGAAGGATGATAGATTTCACACACTTTTGCTTAACCTCTGCAACCACACACTTTCCACCTTTGTCGCTCCAGAGATTTGGCACCAATCTCAAATCATTCCAATACCCAAAAAAGGCGATTTGTCCCTCGTCACCAACTACAGGGGCATATCTCTAATGTCAATTGCTGCAAAACTGTACAACAAACTGATCCTAAATCGTCTTGTCCTTTTTGTTGAACCTTTGCTCCGAAAGAACCAAAATGGATTCAGACATGGGCGCTCAACGCTGAGCCAGATACTATGCCTGCGCAGACTTATTGAAGAATCAAAAGCATTTAATCGCGATCTTGCAATGGTATTTGTAGACTTTTCTAAAGCGTTCGATTCTGTAGATAGGTACAAGATGTTTGAAATCCTTAAGCCCTATGGGATACCAGACAAAATTATTTCTGCCATCAAGGTCCTCTACACAGATACGTCTTCAACCATCTTAACCCCTGATGGAGAAACATCATCTTTCTCGATCGAGGCCGGAATACTGCAGGGAGACACACTCGCCCCATTTATTTTCATCATTGTTGTTGATTATGTGCTACGTATGTCAGTTGATACCATCTCTGGCAAGGGCTTTGAAATAAAACCAAGAAGAAGTTCCAGACACCCAGCTGAGTACTTGACAGACACTGACTTTGCTGACGACATCGCTCTTATCAGTGATTCTCTCTCCAATGCCCAGTCTCTCTTACAATCTCTTGAACAAGCCTCAAATTGTGTAGGTCTTTACCTCAATGAGACCAAAACTGAATACATAAACAAGTGCCTGTCCAACAGTGATTGCATCATCCACACTCTCAACAGTGCACCTTTAAATATGGTTTCTGATTATAAATATCTTGGGTCATACATATCATCATCTGGAAAAG
>NC_042997.1:198042832-198145332 GCF_006345805.1 Octopus sinensis | reverse complement strand
AATCGTCACGGCGACATGTCATCTATCTTTATGTTCTGAGTTCGGATTCTGCCGAGGTCAGCCTTGCTTTTCATCCTTCAGCGTTGAAAAATTAGTACCACTCAACCATTAAGGGTCAACCTCATCATCTTACCGACTTCCTGAAATTATCAGGCATTGTACGCCGAAAAGAACTGATTACTGATATAATTGTATTACTGGTATTATTATTATTATTATTATTATTGACAGTGGAGAAGGAAGTGCTGTCCTCGATTGAGTTTACTGGAATGTGGGTGAAAGTTGCGAAAATGGCAAGAGTGGATGGTACTTCTGTAAGTGTAGACCTGTGAGTGGGAGAGACGGATTTGGAGAGGGCGCCTGTTCCTAGTGTTTCAGGGAAATCTGGGACAGTGGGGTTCTTCGATTATTCCTAGAGGACTTCTTGTATCAGGAGGGTCACATTTCTATCATCCTACTCGCCGTTTTTTTTTCTACCTTTGTATGCTATGCATATATCCTTTTTTTTTTCAGTATAACCGTGTATACTTACTTTTTTTTTATATATTTATCATTTCATTATTATATGTAAACCTCCACACTTTATGTCTGTCTATGTATTGTCCTCTTCATCCTTCGCCCTTGTGGCAAGTAAATAAAATCATTATTATTATTATTATTATTATTATTATTATTATTATTATTATTATTATTAGTTATTCCACTGAGTTCGACTTTCCCTATTATCCTTTCTAGATCGACAAATGAAGTACCAGTGAAACACTGGGGTCGATGTAATCGACCTGTCCCCTCCCCACAAATCTGAGGCCTTGTGCTTCCAGCAGAAGAGATTATTATTATTATCATTATTTTGATTATCATCTTTCGGTTTTGTTTCCATTTCTTGTTTATTGCCGAAATTATGTTTCTAACATTCAGCTTTGAAGTCAATATTTTTCTCACTCGCTGCAGGTACTCTCTTTTTATCTTTTCCTTCATGTCATTGTATTTAATTCCATTTGCCTCAAGTATTCTTAGGTATTCATAGCTGGACAGAGGTTATCATTTCACCACTTGACACACATGTCTTCTGTCCTGGAAAGCTATCCTCGTCCCATCACCATCGTAGTACATTTTGAGAATCCAAACTCCATCTTGACATCACTAGAGAAAATCCGCACAGACTGGACTACGCTGCCCAGTTCTGCCTCATTTTTTGCGAATAGCTTCAAGTCGTCCATGACTAGCAAATAGTTTAGTTTTCCCTTACATCTCCCCAGATCATACCGCAACTTTGTTTTCTGTAGAATTTCATTGATGGGGATCTCTCCCAGCACGAATATCAGTGGTGACACACTGTCCCTCTAGAAGGTTTCTCTCTTGTATTTCATCTCCTCTAGTACTTGCTCCTCTGCCGTCAATTCCGTTCTCCAGGATTTCTGTTATTATTATTAACATTATTATCATTATTATTATTATTATTATTATTAAGTGGGAAAGCAGTGCATGCCGTCAAACTGATACTGAGATAAAATGTACGAAACCCAATATACCCATCATGACTATCCGTCTGCTAAGGGTACACTAGGCACATGCATCGCAACCATATGTGCACGACATAGTGATCTCGTATCAAGATAAACAATGCAAAGTTTTACAGAATTTTACAGTTCCAGTGATGGATTGGATCTGTAGTCTTTGAAATAGCCTTCTCCTTTCTGGTTTTGAGAAGCCTAATTTCTCAAGATTGGTAGTTAAGCATTGTGTTACATATCCCAGGGTTCAATAATTACAGATATAAACCAGAACTTGCAATCTGGAAATGTATGTATGTATATATGTATGCATGTATATCATTGATCTCTTACGATTTTGCGCATCATTAGTGTACGTCCATGATGGGGCACCGCCTTGAAGAGAATTTTATTCGAACGACCCCAATAGAGTTGCGATGAAAATGTCAAACCGTTAACTCCGAGTCACATTCAACCTCGGGTTGTGACACATTCATAGAACAGTTAAATCACGATAATTGTTTTATCCGTCTTTTGCCGAACCGCTAATTTACAGTAACGTAAACATACCAAAACTGTCAACTATTTGTCGGGGACTAGCACACACACATACACACACACAAATGTATATGTATATATCATTTTCCATCTACAAAGGCAGCTCACAACGCTTTGGTCGGCCCAAGGCTACAATAGAAGACAATTCAGTGGCACTGAACCCAGAACCCTGTGGTTGTGAAGCAAGCTTCTTACCAGATAGCCACATCATATATATAGCATATATACCAGATAGCCACGATATATATATATATTATATATATATATATATATATATATATATATATATATATATATTTGTATATGTGTGTAAATGTGTCTCTCTAGGTATGTGTAAAGGAGTGTATATACGTGTGGGTGTACATTTGTTCATATAAATTTGTATAACCGACAAACTGCCGTTGCTATTCCCGCCGGCAAATCCTGAGATTTGAAACCTAGCGTTTTATCAATTCCTAATCTGTTGCTTGTCTCTGTTGGCCGTCCATTCTGCTGACTACATTCTGTCATTATTGGCAACAGGTAGTTCAATCAAATATGAATAACTTCAGCTTTATTACCTGTAACATAATCGTAGTTGGAAACATCGTGCTATTAAACTGCTGAGTGAAAATCTAGTAATGCCATTATTTCGGTTTTGTAATAATAAAGCAGTGAATACGGTGCAGAAAGATTTATTAGAGCATTAAAACGCAAAATATTACTATACGGCGGGTAAAACTTCTCATAGTACATAATAAAGACCAAACAATGTCTACTTTGAGTTATATATATTTATATATGATATGCATATATATATGATATACATACACACTCGCACACATATATGCATGCATATATATATATATATATATATATATATATATATATATATATATATATATATATGCATACATATATGTGTGCGAGTGTATATGTATATCATATATATATGCATATCATATATATATGTGTGTGTGTGTGTGTGTGTGTGTGTATGTGTGTGCGTGTGTGTATGGATGTGTGTGTAGATAGATGGATATAGATAGATGATACATATAGAGATAGAGAGACAGGCACACAGGCAGACACACACACACACACACATACGCACACACAGACAGACACACAGACAGACACACAGACAGACACACAGACAGACACAGACAGACAGACAGACAGACAGACACAGACATACAGGCAGACACACAGACAGGCAGACACACAGACAGGCAGACACACAGACAGGCAGACACACAGACACACAGACAGAGACACACACACACAGACACACAGACACACAGACACAGACAGACAGACACACAGAAACACACACAGACAGACAGACGGACGAACGGACGGACGGGTCTGTATATATATATTGTATATATGACCACGGTAAAAATCCTACTTGTACTGTTTTATTTATGTCTTTCTTCTGCATTACAAATAAAATCCATGTCTACTCTCTGGCACATATCTATTTTCTTATGAGTGAAGTATGTAGTCTTGATTATTATTTCTCCCAATACTGGAATGTCCTCTAAAGTACGAAGAAAGATTACCGTATGGAATTTTGGAAGACCATATATGAATATATGAATCATATATTGAGCTTCAGAATAACTTCCAAATTTGACTTTATTACCATGTTTAAGAAATAATTGTTTAAACGTACAATAAGCGTGGTTGTATTATAGAAGAGGGTCTTATCTTTCCTACATATGTGCATGTGTACAGATAACAAACAATTTGACTAACTAGCTATCTAGCTCTTCTCCGCTCCTACTCATTTGTTCTGCACGTTTACCTTTTAAGAGAACGCAAGCAAATGAACTAGCAAGCGAAATACGAAGACAGACAGATATACAGACAAACATATAACTAGATTAGAGCTTCATACTAAAGAAACATGACATGTAATTACGATGACGAGTGTTCAACGGAAGAGTTTGCTCGTAAAATGAACGTCCACAAACACACGTATCCATAACGCAGTTCTCAAGGAGATCCAGCGTGATATATACAATGTGAATCACAGGTACAACTCGTACCCTTTTCTAATCCTCATTTAAAGAAGTTCATTTTGATGTCATAATTATATGGACTTGCAGTATTTTTTAACCCATCGTGCGAGATTGAATTAACAGCGTTTATGTAATCAATGTAGGCTCGTGATTACCTTTTTGTCAGCTGGGTGGACTTGAGCAACGTGAAAAATAGTCTCTTGCTCAAGGACAAAATGTGTTGTCAGGAATAGGATTCATGATCTTAGTCGTATGCTGAATGTCCTGGCCATAAAGCCTTAACACTTCTGGTATACTTCACAAGGAACTTGCTATTACACCATGCCACTCGCAATAACTGAGTTATTTGCAAATATATATACAGTAATACCTCGACTATCGTGGTTGTTATGTTCCAAAACACACCGCTATATGTAAAAATCCGCGAAGTAGAAACAGTACTGAACTGTATGTTTGTTTTTATTATTTTTGTAATTTGTATATATTTATTTTATTATAAATGCAAAACACCACAGAGGAATCGGTGTAAGCTTAAATAATAAACCGCGATAGTGAACCGCGATATGGCGAGGGATTACTGCATGTATGTACGTATATATATATATATATATATATATGTATATATATATATTATATATATATATATATATATTATATATATATATATATATAATATATATATATATATATATATATATATAAGGTAGTCAGAATGTTGGACGATTATATATAGTTTTATCTATTTAGATTTTAGTGCTTTTTTCCGTTATCAGATTTATCAAAAATTGGTTTAAAGATAGATTTCTTGGCCTTTTTATAGAGTTTGCCAGGTAAGGGAGGATAAAAAAAAATTGGGAGAAGAGGGAAGTACCAGATGAATCCAAATCACGGCAATAAAGGCAACGCCAAAACCAGAAACAAAACCACAAAGAAGACCGAGGAAGTGAGACAGAAATAAACTAGCAATCACATTAATGGCAGTGCCCCAGCATGGCCACATCTTCAGGCTAAAACCAGTGAAAGTAGTTGTAGGGTTCTTGATTCGCAAAAGAAAAATTGTTCTTGGCTAAAAAAAAAATTATTTGTGAATTATAAATCCACAGGATAACCGAGATAACCCGATCTTGAAAATGATTTACACCATTATATCAGCAAACACTCTAAACAAATCCTTTTGAAAACATCCATTTATTAATATAATCGCAGATTACCGCAATTAATATAGTGTGGTTAATACTCTGGAAGAATTAATAGAACCTTCCATACCAAAACGTAGCGGAAACTGTTAATAGTATTCCCTTTAGACGAAGGGATTAAAAGTTCAAGATTGTTTGTTTCTTTTTTTATTACACTATGTTTTCTAATCCAGGATTATCTTGTAAAGCTGTTTAAAGAAATGACTTTCATTTCATACTTCCGAGTAGTATACAAAAGCGTGAACGTTCGCTTTCCAACAGATCTCCAGAGAATACAACAATAATTGCAATGTAAAAGAATGAGATTTAAACTGTTTAATATCTGTTTCTGTATTTATTATCATCGTGTTTTAATGATCAGAAAACAATACCGCTTTAATCTTAAATATATCAACAATAATGTCTCTATTTTCATACTAACAATATCGTGTGTGTATGTGCTTTGTTGCTTACAGTTATGCATTTAAATACACACACACGTATGTGTGTGTGTGCACGTATACATACAAATATATACGCACACACCGTACACGCATACACACACGCACACACACATATATATATATGTGTGTGTGTGCGTGTGTATCGTTGGCGATTTTCTTTCTCCATCTTCCCTTCCTTGGACATTTCTTTTTTCTATGTTTCTGACGAAGAGCTCCGCTCCAAACGTTAAATCCTCCTTTCTTTCCTTTCCTGAGCGCCCAATAACACTATACTTGTTCTACGTATTCGCGTTGTAGTATTTTCTCTTTGTTCATGTTTGGATTAACTATATATATATATATGTATATATATATATATATATATATATATATACATACACAATTCTACTATATGGTGTCTTAATTATATACTCTGTATGTGTTATATCAAATCCAACGAGGAGACCACAATTTACCTATCGAATTAAGAAATGCAATTGTTTAGCTCAAACAATTGTTTCGTAACATTCGATGTGGTTAGTCAGGTCTGTATTATATCAGGGTGTTAATAAGGTACCCGCCTTGATTTCCAAATCCTTCTTCTTTCACAATGTGTGTTTATATATATATATATATATATATATATATATATATATATATATTATATATATATATATATATATTATATTATATATTAAAAAAATTAAAATATTGGACAAGAACGCAAGACATGCAGGCAGTTAGGTGATACAAAAAAGTGACAACAAAACATGAAGATAGACGATACAAAGAAAACAAGAATGGGTCATTCGGAGTTCTCTTTCCTCGGTTGAGTTCCAGATTATCTTTTGAGTTCCAGATTGCTCCAATCTGCCCAGCCCCAACACACGCACTAACCCGAAACAGCGTCGCACAATAGCAATGATAAGAGTAAACGAAAAGCAGCTGGCGCATTTTGGACCTTTCTACCGAAGCCGTAAGAGATTACAGGCGAAGGATTTGTACATAGGTATTTGATCTGCTAAATACAATAGCGAAATCAAATCAGACCGTTTCCAAATCACACATCACTATGAAAGGTTAAACAGATCAGATAAATCTATCAGATACAGACTGTATGACCAATAGATACAATGATCTTTGATTAAACTCTTTTCATCAGAAGTATATGTATGGTTGATCATTTCAGACATGGAGATAATATTAACAGTAGCATAAGAGGTGTAGAGGGACAGAATGAACGGGAGTGTTTAGAAAATGTTAAAACTGTTACACTGCTACGTTGTGCGTAGTATGAGTCACCACTGCATGTCAGAGCATGCAGTATTGGTTATAGGTCTTAGTTAAGATGAGATATGCTATATCTGGTAAACTATTGGGTTGTCCGGAAAGTTCGTGCCGATTTATAGTAGCTTACCTTTCGACTTATTTTAGAACATGGTTGAATCCATAAAATAGGAATTGACTACACCTCCATTTAGAGCACAGTTTAAGCTATCTTTTCGTGAAAGAAGGTTTATGTTCCTATAACCTGTGTTAATTCTGTAACCCTTTAAAATGAAAGATAAGAAAGTTTATTTTCGGCACTTGATGATTTGGGAACCAGATAAAAATTACTGCAGCTCGGCTGGGATGTGTTACCCCACCCTCCATGTTCACCAGATATTGCTCCTTCGGATTTCCACTTATTCAGGTCTCTGAAGAATTATCTTAATGGTAAAACTTTCAATTCCTTGGATGACGTAAAAAGATACCTTGATGAACTCTTTGCTATGAAGCCACCTCAATTCTGGGAAGAGGGTATTTTCAAATTAAAGGAAAGATGGAGACGCATTGTGCAACGAAATGGTTCATATTTAGTTGATTAAAAACGTAATGGCAAATATTTATTGACCTTTTCCTTTCCTTTAAAAATCGGCACGAACTTTCCGGACAACCCAATACATACGTGGGTAGCACTTAGTCATCCGACCAGATACGTGCGTGCCATAGATGTGGCAGATGTTACATGTGATTATACAACAGCAAACTTATTAAAGCAGCTGTAATTAATATATAGCAACGTATCGATGGTATTGGAATGGAGAAAGGGTATCTGCTCCAGGCATCACTTTTATCGATATCCAAGAAGATCTGATGCAAACGAAATATAATCAGAAATGAATAACCAGTAAAATAAAAGTTGTTATTGACTACTTGTACAGCGGCGACAAAGGACTGAAACGGTATGATTGATGGCCATTGAGAGTGCGTAAGGATCAGAGAGAAGGAAGAGTTTATAAGCCTCTTAAGGCTGATTAGATAGTTATGTCAGTTGTATTAGGACAGGATATGTATTATGTTAATAAATAATGATAGCATTGTGCCGTCATATGTCCAGACAATTGGCTACACAGAGGTATGTACACATACACATATGTATATATGTGTGTGTGTATCTATGTATGTATATGTGTGTATATATATATATGTGTGTGTATATATGTATGTATATGTGTGTGTATATATATATGTATATGTGTGTGTATATATATATATGTATATGTGTGTGTATATATATATGTATATGTGTGTATATATATATATGTATATCTGTGTACATATATATATGTATATGTGTGTATATATATATATGTATATGTGTGTGTATTTGTATATATATATGTATATGTATATATATGTATATATGTGTGTGTATATATGTGTGTGTATATATGTGTGTGTGTATATATGTGTGTTTGTGTGTTTGCATTTATGTATGTGTGTACGTATTTATGCACGTATGTACATAAAATGCACGCACACGCTTATGTACAGTCAACTTAAGATTTCTTGACATGGAACGAATTACGAAAAGCTGCCTGCACACATAATTTCCATCACAGACAGCCTACAATAAATGAATAAATGAGAAAAATTCGTATGGTTCGACGGGGGTGAGGGTGAATACATTATTAATAAATGGAAAAATTAGAATCATTTAACTTTGTTTACTTAAAGAAAAGATACCGTTTAAGTTAGATGGTTTCAATGCCTAATCTTTTGCTTTTTGTTAAGAGGAAAGTTCCTCTGGAGCGGTCAAATTTTAGTTGCTCTGGTCACAAACGTGTAACATCTACAGAGATGACTAGAAGCTATAGCATCTGCATGCGGATCCCCAAATCCCATCTTGGTTAACGAGGTGTGATGTGTGAATACATGTAGCGTGTGTGTGTATGCATGTGCAGAGTTGACGGAAGTGGAAGAAGTTTTCTTCGCAAGTTAGAGGTCACAGGCTTGAACCTCCTATGAGTTATCTTAGGCTAATGTAATTTTTAATAGACCCGATTTGACATACACCTAACTGAAAGGGAGAACAGTAAATCTGAAAAAACAAACCTTAATGGATGGATCGTGTCTCTCTTTCTCTCCCAATCTCTAGTAAATTAAAAAAGAATCACGTAACATTGATAATTGCCTTCTTAAATTCCCTCCTAACATTCATAAGTTACCTACCATCACCTCCTTTTAGGTGTATGGGTGTTGGATATTTGGTAGATATTTTAGAAATTACGTAGCTGTACCGTCTATGGAATTCTATAGAATTTAGGTCTACTACACACCACTCCATTATTTGATTATGTATTATTGCTGAGTCTGCCTAGTTTTTTTTCCAATTTAGATGAGCTTAGAAATGATATCTTCCTCCGTCAAAATATCCTTTTCTCATTCGCATAATGTACAGCTTTAATACACACACGGTACACCATATACACACTCAGACACACGCACAAACGCATACACGTACACACACACAACAGACTGGAAACGGCAAAAGTAGTCTGCCACATTTCTAATCCTCATTTGATCTCATAATTATATGGACTTGGAGTATTTTTTTAACCAATCGTGCGCGATTGAATTAACAGCGTTTATGTAATCAATGCAGGCTCGTGACTGATTCTTTCATGTAATTTCGCATCATCTAACACCATTTTAATCACAGGGAACTGACCAACTGTACCGAGGGATGGACTTATGCATATACGCTACTGCTCTCCAAGGGTCTAATTGTTTATGCATTTTAAACACATTTTGAGTTAAATCTTCAATCATCCTCTTGGATTAATCATGGTATAATCACGGTATGATCAAGGTATCGACCAGACTATCGGACATTGTTATACATCGTTAGTCACAATGCGCTTCGCATTGTTGTAGCTTTAAAATGATGCCACCCCCCACCCCCTGGCTAGGCAAGCAAGCCAAAATTCCCTCCGATCAGAAGATTATACTGTCGCTGGCTTAACCTATTTACAGTTGAGGAACAACGTATAACATCGTAACTATTAGGCCACGTGCTTTCAACTTGGATTAGTAATTTCGATTTTATAGATTACCGACCAATGGTCTTAATGTAGTAAAGTGTTATATCTTTTCATTTTTTTCTGCGGTATTATGAATGTTCTTTCAAATAAGAAACCATGCATATATATGCCCAGTATTATTCAATAGAGTGTTGAAAACTGACATTATATGACTACAATAGGCGCAGGAGTGACTGTGTGGTAAGTAGCTTGCTTACCAACCACATGGTTCCGGGTTATGTCCCACTGCGTGGCACCTTGGGCAAGTGTCTTCTGCTATAGCCCCGGGCCGACCAATGCCTTGTGAGTGGATTTGGTAGACGGAAACTGAAAGAAGCCCGTCGTATATATATATATATATATACGACGGGCTTCTTTCAGTTTATATATATATATATATATATATATGTGTGTGTGTGTGTGTGTGTGTGTGTGTGTGTCTAGCATTGCTTGACAACCAATGCTGATGTGTTTACGTCCCCATCACTTAGCGGTTCGGCAAAAGAGACCGATAGAATAAGTACTGGGCTTACAAAGAATAAGTCCCGGGGTCGATTTGCTCGACTAAAGGCGGTGCTCCAGCATGGCCGCAGTCAAATGACTGAAACAAGTAAAAGAGTAAAAGAGAAAAAGAGAGAATATATCACTAAATTCATTAACGTTACATGATATACAAATTTACTCTCTGAAAATTCATGTTTTACTTTATGCCCGAAAACCACAGACTGAAAATTAATTACAAACAATGTTATTCAGGTTTGGTTCAGTTATTCTTTAGAAAGAGAAAAGTTATTTTTGTTAAACAAGACGGTCTATGTTGTTTATGATGTGACATTTACAATATCGATTAGACTTAAAACTTATGTCTTATGCGATATACAAAAATTCAGAATATTATCCTTGCTCTGAAGATCTTAAATCTCTAGGAATTGTTTAAAATCACACCGAAAGCTTGTCTGATAACTTTTATCTTGTTGCTGTTTCGAACCGTTCCCTTTATTTCTACAACACTGACCAACAACCATGTTTGTCATACCTTGATGAGGTTTTCCTCCTTGCTCTTGGTGTCAGACGACAGCCAGCTTATTAAAGTTAAGAGTATTTTGCTTACTAATCCAGGCTAGATGTCTGCTTAAAACAGATATGTTCTTTGTCCAATGTGATTACAAACAAATTTTTTTACTGAAGTAAACCGATTTAGTAGTGTGTGACTATTTTACAAGCATCAAGTATATTGTTGGTTCCTGATTTAGCTACAAGGCCAACAGTTTCGAGGGAAGGGATTTAGCATCGATCCCAATACTTCACTTTATCAATTTTTGAATGCTGAAAAACAAAGTTAATCTCGACAGCATTTGAACTTTGAATGTAAGGAGTCAGAGAAAAATACTGTTAAGCACTTTTTCCGACGCACTAACAATTCCCCCAGCTTTCCGCCTTCTTAATATTCTGTATATTAACAGCTAACGGACACCATTTTTGGAAACAACCCCCATATATACCAACAATAGATCTGAATTTAAGGCACCACGATAAATGGTGTAACTAGGATCCATAATATTTCAGTAGACCAATGGATACAACAGCATATAAATCGTCATTCTATAGGGCCAAAACCGGAGATGTGATTGTACAAAACAGACTGCATATTCGTAATCAATGACCCGAATACACTGAAAAGTATGTTTGACATCCACTGCGCCAAGCTGAAAGGTACAACTAACATCATTAAGTTCAGCGTACGAGGTGATGAGGCAAAATTCATGATATATTAGGAATCAGTGCCCCAAATATGCACAAGGATGTGTCTAGCTTCTAAGGCACCATGGTACTAAGTTTGTTTATGGTCATTGTAACCGAATACTTTTAACTTGGATAAATGAAATCTAGAGTGAATCCCGAGACCTCAAAATCAAATCCTATGTAACAAAGTTCGCGGTTTAGAAATTATTCAACCTCAGCAATCTGTTACAGTTAATCTAATCTTGTGTTACTTTGAGCAAACTGTTTGGAGTTTAATGTGTATTTCTGTCCGTATTGGTTTCGAAAACAATATCTTCGTTTCACTGGTTAAAATGGGATTGTCTATCTTTTACAAACATTCTGAGGGAAAATATTAAGAAACGTAATTTCCCAAGTGAGAAACGATTCCTTCTGTCGTTAGAACAAACCCTATTTATTTAACATTTGAAATCGTTACATCAGAGCAACTCACTCGGTTCTGTAATAAATGCAACTTCGATACTGCTTCTTTCTTTTGTTTTCCATTATCTTCAAGTGGGCGGTTATTGATCACAGGAAATCTAATCTAAGATGGATTGCTCAACTTTGAGCTCTTCAATTTCTTTTTAGTTTCTTATTTCTCCTGCACGAGACATACTAGTAAGGCTTACATTCCAAGTGTACGTTGATGTCGGGGGTAGTACTGCAATGTATAACATTATCTAAAGCAGTTACGTTACATAGATATCGACCTAGCAGCACACTTAACAGCGTTGATTAGAATATAAATTTATGTACATTTATACATATATATTTAACATGCATGCTTATGTACACTGAAACGTGAAACAACATCATCGCTGCACAAACTGCTTTCGGAGAGAAATTCTCCGCTCCTAATCTGGCACTCCGTCGGTTACAACGACGAAGGTTTCAGTTGATCAGATCAACGAAACAGCCAGCTCGTGAAATTAACGTGCAAGTGGCTGAGCACTCCACAGACACTTAACGTAATTCTCAGAGAGATTCAGTGTGACACAGGACATGACAAAGTCGGCCCTTTGAAATACAGGTGCTAATCATTTTTGTTTGCTGGGTGGATTTGAGCAACATAAAATAAAGTGTTTTGCTCAAGGACACAACGTCTCAACAGGTACCTATTTCTTTACTACCTACAAGGGGCTGCACACAGAGGGGACAAACAAGGACAGGCAAACGGATTAAGTCTATTACATCGACCCCAGTGCGTAATTGGTACTTACTTTATCGACCCCGAAAGGATGAAAGGCAAAGTCGACTTCGGCGGAATTTGAACTCAGAACGTAACGGCAGACGAAATACGGCTACGCGTTTGACCCGACGTGCTAACGTTTCTGCCAGCTCGCCGCCTCAACAGGTACCGAGCTCTCGATCTTACGGCGGTGAGACAAATACCCTAACCACCATGCCACGTGCTTTCACTTCCTTACATGCAATGCATGAAAACATAGCACTTGCTTAAGAATGGCTCAGTGGTGACCATGTGTTTCTGCATCGTTATACTTCTTCAGTCACAAGAATTGAATCCGTTGTTCACAGCCTTTATTTGGCTTAGTTCCTCATGAAAATATCTTTCTTTTAATTGCATTGCCACAGGTCAGTATTTATGGCATTTTCAGTGAAAAGTTTTAACCTAGATTTAGATATTGAAAAAATTTGTGACACTGACTTTCATGAGAGACTCTCGTATTTTTCATCAGTTGTCCTATAAATGTATGTGTGTACACATATCTATATATCCATGGCGCAGGCGGGGCTACGTGGTAAGAAGTTCACTTTCCAGCCTCATGGTTCCACGTTTCTTCAGTGCAACTGGGGTTAATTTATTCGACTAACAATACTTCAAGGTCGTGTCCCAGCATGACTACCATCCAATGACTGACACAAGGAGAAAAAGGATATTGAAATACATACATGCATATATTCATATATGTATGTAGCCACTAACATCACTTTCTTGTAGAGATTTTAGAAAGAAATATAGCTAGATGTATAAAGATGAATAAATATATATATAACAGATAAATAAATAAATACATAAATATATTTGTTACATACCTGTGATAAATATAAGATATAGAGATAGATAAAATAAATAAATGAAACTATAGAAAGGGCCCGGATACATACAACATACGAAGGAAACCCATACATACACAATTACACACACGCAACAAATTTCCCAGATGGCCACAACAATGCCAACAACACGGTTAACAACGATAGCTGCAGGGGCGGTGACAGTGATGGCAATAACAACAACAATAGTAACTACCTATTTCTTTACTACCCACAAGGGTCTAAACACAGAGAGGACAAACAAGGACAGACAAACGGATTAAGTCGATTATATCGACCCCAGTGCGTAACTGGTATTTAATTTATCGACCCCGAAAGGATGAAAAGCAAAGTCCACCTCGGCGGAATTTGAACTCAGAACGTCACGGCCGGCGAAATACCGCTAAGCATTTCGCCCGGGCGTGTTAACGTTTCTGCCAGCTCGCCGCCTTGACAACTACCACGATGGCAACACCGTGGGCAAACACACATACACAGAGGAATACAGGAACTGACCCATATTTTCGGGTCTTAGGACAGCAGCAGCGCAATCGGATGAGAGGATGGGGCCGATGGGAAGGCCACACTGCTCCTAAAAATATGTCACACCGGCATACGCGCGCATACACATACATACACGCGGGCGCGCGCACACACAAACATGGATAGATTAGGAAACACTTCTTAGAACAGAATTGAATAAGTGGAGTAAGAGCACACACGAAAACGAAAAGTGTCACTGAAGAGATCACAGATGTGTGACGAAAGATTTCCAGGAAATGGACAGGAATTAAAATTAAAATAACAACAGTAATAAACGAATAAAGAAAAGATGTATTGTATGTGTGTTTATTTGGAAAAAAATGACCGTCCCGAAATACAACAATACACACACACACACATATATATTCCTGTGTTGTGTTATGTTTCATCCATTAGACTGCAGCCATTTTGGAGCATCACCTTGAAGGATTTACTTGAACAAATCAACCCTGTTACTATTTTAAAGTATGTTACACATTCCATTAGTGAATGTGTGTGTTTATGCGCGCGTTTGACTCTTTCATGCTTCAACTAAGATATAGAAATGAATTCCTTTGTTGTAGAAGTTTTATATTATATTATTAAAACATTTTAACGTCCTATTATTACTTTCCATAATTTCCAAGAGATCACATGAGAAGACAAGTAACATATTACAGAAAAGAAATCAGAATTGTAATAACAACATCCCAAAAGGATAATTTTCTACATAACAAAATGAAACGTTTGAAACCGCATTAAATAAATATTTAGGTTGAAACGGTAGTGTCTTCTAAACTGCCGACGAAGTGAACAAATATGTGAATTGCGGATATTGTTTTTAATCCGTCGCAATATGGATTAGAAATATTAGACTTTGAGTGGAATTAATCTTGTTCAGCAAGGGAAAGTATATAATACACAAAAATCTGTGCTTTTTATGTTAGTTAATGGGTGAATAGGTCACTTGGTAAGCATTAGACGTGAGGGATTAAAGAGACGCTTTCTGGAAGTCGATAACATCGTATACACACACCTATACACAGAAACGCACGTATGTCTGTGTGTTTATATGTGTGTTTATATGTGTTTATATATATATATATATACACATATATATATATGTAAATATACATGTATGTATATATATGTGAATGTATATATGTATATACATATGTATGAATATATGTACGTATATATATATGTATGTATATATATATATATATTATATATATATATATATATATATATATATGTATGAATATATGTACGTATATATATATATATATGTATGAATATATGTACGTATATATAATATATGTATATATATGTATTATATATATGTATGAATATATGTACGTATATATATATGTATATATGTATAATATATATGTATGAATATAGTACGTATATATATATATGTATGAATATATGTACGTATATATATATATATATGTATGAATATATGTACGTATATATATATATATATCACAATCAAGGAACGGCCATAATAGGCCATTCACCCACTAGAAATAACAGCCAAAAGCTTCAACCGCCAAAATAACATTAATTCCGTAAACCAGGAGAAAATTAAAAAACATTTACCTGAAATTCCTTATACGATGCACCGTTTCTTCTACTGTTTAATGGTAAACTAACCTGATTAAATTAAATCAAGCCAATCTACCATAGGCCCTTAGATTCATCAGTAAGGAATAGCCAAATCGGAACAGATATTTTTCACGAGGCATTCTCGTCCATGCCTCGCCAATATCTGACCTAAAATTTTCAAATCGTCGCAAACGCGCCAAATTTATCGGCAGCAAATAAATATAAGCCGCCGATTCCATTACGGAACCAACCAGAAAATTCATAATTAATCAATATAGGGAGGCAAAAAAAATTTTGTAGAATTCCTTTGCCCCCAGCGGCCTCCATATATTGATTAATAAATATAATATATATATATATGAATATATGTACGATATATATATATTATATATATATATATATATATATATATGTATATATGTGTGTGCGTCGGTGTATATAAGAGAGGAAGGAAGGAAGGAAGGAGAGACAGACAGACAGACAATTCGATATTTTTGAACCGAGAATTCAGAGAGACATCACACACTTTCAACATTCATCATTTTGCCACATTCATTTAAATATTGATTGCTGACAAATGAAATAAATACAAATATGGAATAGATATTTTTAATACAAAATACTCACTCTTATAGCTTTATATCTAAATAGTTTTATAGATTAACTAGCAGCTAATCCCGGTTTCACCTGGTCTGTTTGGATGGTGTGACTGAGATCGTTTTCGGTTAGGCATAATCTATAACAGCGTTTCTAAACCTTATCATTTCGGGTCCCCTGTTTCGATTGGACCCTCCAGCTGTAGGAAAATATCCTGATCCCACCCCGTCAGAAAACAGCTTCTAAGCAACTGGTTGTTTTAATGGCGGAAGAAAGAGAGGAATTTCATGTGAAAAGTTTTAATTGATTTTCTCGGTAAGTATGGGGGCTAGGAAAAAAATACAAACTGCATTCCAATCTACGCACTCATCTCCACATGTGTGCCATTTTTCACGCGAATCCACCCAGCCGCTTGGCTGTGAACCTCAAGACAAGAAAGAATACAACGATCGCCCATGTCCAATTTATATTACAGATAAAATTGTTTCACCGTCTAAGTTCATTCAAACTGGCGAGAGTTTACTTGGAAATGAGGAAAGAAACATCTCTCGTGCAGTAGGATTATGGCACCACATATATGACCAAGTCCCATCTATGACTGACAGGTAAGAGCCATTTATAGTCGGAAACAAAAACAGCAATATTTTCGTACTTTTAAAGACCACCTTTATCTAGTAGTTTGTACATTCATTTTTTGTCTCTATCATTCATGACATTCTTTTTTATTTTTCCTACTACTTTCCACCTAGTACAATAGTATAATTTTTTTGTTTCTTTGCGAGTAGAAGCAAGTGTCAGTTGCCAAATGTAAAACAAAAAGAAAATTTAAATTGAGTGTAGTATTATGTATTATACAAAATAGAAGGATCATGTTTTTCGCCATTATTTGTAATAATTTTCATTATACAATAAATAACATTGTCAGGAATAATTGAGAAGGTTTTCATACTTTTCATGCTTTTATAAATACGAAACAACTATTTTCCTCTCCTTAAAGTAGTATATCTATACGATATTCCTTTGACAGGTTTATGTTCTTACTCCCAAAATGCTGCATTAAGTAGATTAAACTTTTCTCAATGTCAGAAGATAAAAGAAAAAAGCCTTACATCGTTCTATAGACCACGCTAAAATATGTTATAAGTAAAACATGCAAAATTATTGTCAGTCTATTAGAACTTAGGATAAATAATAAAAGCCTAGAAAATGTTGTAGTAAGAACTAAAGTAGAGAAACACCAAGATTTGAGTTTATGAATGGAATGAGGCGAGGCGGTGTAGCATGTTCTAGTTTATATAATTTATACTTCTAAAAACCGTCGGATACGTGAAAAAAGAAAAAAACGACAGAGAAACGGAAAGATCAGTGAGCGTTAAAAACCTTAGATCAAACTATTTTATTAACCTTCAACAGCGATGATCTTTTAGCAACAGCAAATGATAAAAGAATCTCTCGTGAAATGGAGATATTTCTAAAGAAAAATACATTAATGGTAATCTGGAGGAAATAACAGTCACTAAACATAAAATAATTGGCATATAGGCCATCAGAAAATGGTAAATGTGAAACTGAATGAAAACAAGGATTGCAATGTTTCGAAATGTGAAAAAATGTCAAACACACAAACATCAACAAATAAAAATATCGAGACTAGAAAATTATTATTAAAATGCTACGCATCGTCTACCCTTCTATATTGAGGCCAAACATTAGATATCAATAGAAACATTAGCAATTAATTTATAAGTTTGTCAGATAGTGACATGTAGAAGACTTCTGAGAATATCATGGCTAAAATACAAGGATAATAATTTACTAAAAATAATAAATATCTAAAGAAATTTTATTTGCAAAAACATAAGAAGTAAAAGTAAAATATTCTTGACATTTAATTAGGAAGAATTCTTTACAGGGATTATATCCATGAATAAGTTTAAAAATTGGAAAAATTTGAAATACGACGAAAGTATAAGGATGACGCTAGAAAGACCGAGATGAACATTCACACACACGTATATATAGTATATCTATAAACGTGTATATACACGTACATATGTATGCATGTATGTATATATGTATATATATATATATATATATATATATATATATATATGTTGTGTGGGTGTGTGTGTGTGTATGTCCATATAGTGTATATATATATATATACTGTATTATATATATATATATATAGTGTGTGTGTGTGTGTGTGTGTGTGTGTGTATGTCCATATAGTGTATATATATATATACTGTATATATATATATATATATATATATGGTGTGTGTGTGTGTGTGTGTATGTCCATATAGTGTATATATATATATACTGTATATATATATATATATATATGTGTGTGTGTGTGTGTTGTGTATGTCCATATAGTGTAATATATATATATATACTGTATATATAATATATATATATATATATTATATATATATATGTTGTGTGTGTGTGTGTGTGTGTGTATGTTCCATATAGTGTATATATATATACTGTATATATATTATATATGTGTGTGTGTGTGTGTGTATGTCCATATAGTGTATATATATATATACTGTATATATATATATATATATATATATATATATATGTGTGTGTGTGTGTGTGTGTGTGTGTGTGTGTGTATGTCCATATAGTGTATATATATATATACTGTATATATATATATATATATATATATATATATATACTACATGTGTGGGAAATTCTGTCTGTGGGTGTGTTTGTAGAGTTCTTAGCTAATTCATCCTACATCGTTTTATCGATTTTGATGAAACTTGACACGTGAGTAGAACTCATGTCTGGAAACCTCATAATATAATCAGGTGATGAAGAAATCGATAATAGGCGCCTGGAAGGGATCCTTATATATAGGCAAGGTAAATAACCCATTCATTTTCCTAAATTATTTGGTAAAAATAAAATTGAGTATGCTTATTTCTTAGTATCTGAACTATTAGAGTTATTTTCGCAATTAATTCAATATACATATACTATAAACTTATAAAGCTAGTAACTTTTAGTGGCGAGTTTGTGTAAACTGACCATTCATCACAACGATATCAAATTACAACCTCAACGAATAGTCGAATGGTCTTTTACTTCCAGTAATCTTGCTCTTTATTCCTTATTTTTTATTGTTGTTTTTAACTTAACTTTTTTCTCTATTTTTTTTCTTCTATCTTGTTTTCTTTCCTATCTTATACAAGAGAATTAAATATAAACTCATTCCAATCTATTTAACAGTCGCTCTATTTTGACTGGTGATACAGTATGGGCAGATTTTCGAAATCCAATTTATACAGTTAGGAAGGAGATATTATAAACCTATTATAATGGGCAATACTACATGTACTTTTCATACTATGATGTAATTCTTTGGACTAACAATGTTTGCGGCTGAAGAGAGCTTTAAACCATCTTTTATATAAATAATACGCTGATGTAATAACGGATTGTTTATAAAGCTTGAAACACGTGTACTGCGATATCCTTTGTGTTCTGTTCTTAACTTTATTTGATATATTCTCTCTCACCTCTGCTACTATCTGGCATATACAGGTGCTTACACTTATCAAGTATTCACCATAAATTTACAGTGTGTGTGTATATATATATATATATATATATATATATATATATATATATATATACTCTAATAATTTATAAACTTGATAAAAGAAAATGGAGGTGAAAATGTAATAGAAATTTGATTCATTTTATTTTTATCATAATGGAAGCGTAATGCAAAGTAAAAGTGATACCTCTAAGAGTAAGTATAAAAGGAACCGGATAAAAAACACCGAAAAATATGCAAAAATATCCTACACATGTTTCAGTCCGACTGTATGTTTGAATCATCAACATTCGAACGATTATAGATGTAACAAAGCATATATCTTCCGGTCTTGAATTACGAAATAATTTGACAACTGTGTTTCGAAATGTTCAAATGTAGACAACCTATTGGGACGCGTAGTTCATGTGATTAGATATGAATCATTGAAGTGTTGCTAAAACATCAAATGCATTTTAAAAATATATTTATAAAAGTTTATGGGAAGAAGATGGGATAAAGACATGTAACTTATGAAACATACCATATCCTGTTCTCTAAACACAATCTCTTAAATGATAAATCAGAAATATTTTACCAATGTGTGCATGCTCATAAATATATTTTTCTCCAAATTTATATAATTATATATTTATTTTCCAACACTATTTCACTATATCATATAACATAAAATGCATTGCATATAATTACAACATCAAATTACTTTTTGTATATATACATAACTTATTCCGTAGGTGAACATAATTCTTCCTAATCACATGTTCATATATATATCCTGTTTTCTAATGTACAAGTAGATTAATTAGCATATATAATACCATCCGCATAATTTTCAGTAACATTTCTTATTAGGGCACAGAATTATAACCGCCATTTTTATCCACTTTGATATTAATATAAAAGTTTTTATTCTGATTTTTATTTTCTTTATACTTAATCCCATACTTATCTTACCCTAATACAATAATGCATAATATCACATCCATTGTAAATCCTACCTTACTTATACTCCATGTAACTCACCTATATCCACTTTTTACCTAATCTTTACAACATAATCCGAAAGGATATTATCAATTTACTCTTAACTATGCAATACTATCATCTTAATAAATTCAAATATTTTACTCTCTCTCTCTTCTCTCTATTCTTTCTATTATTCTTTCCTTCTTTCTACCAGCCCTTTCACGCTTACTCGTTCATTCTACTCTTCCTTCTTTCGTTCCCCCTCTCTCACATTTCATTGCCTTCTCATCATACTCACTTTCCCCCCTCTTTTCCCTTCACTGTGTCCCTGTCACTTTTTCTCGCCCCTCCTTATTTCTTCTGTCTCCCTGCCACTACCTCTCTCTCTTCTCTCCCCAATGACCAGTGTTCGGCCAAGCCTGACCTATCTTTCCTGGTTCGACCGCCGTCCGTGCAACATTTATATTTCTCCCTGTGCCTGTGAAATCTTGTATCCCTGCCATAAGGTTTAACTTCCACACACGCCAGCTTAATATGATTAGTCGAAAGACACCTGTTATTTGTATTTGTATAACATTCTCCGTTTATTCCGTCCTTGTTTCCGTATACATTTGCTGCTTTCTTGCAAGGACTCTAATGCTCTTACCTTAGTTTTTCCTAGCCAGATTAGAGCAATCTCGAGTATAACCAGCGGAAATTGCAAAGATAATCTGGAACTCGACAGAGGAAAGAAAACTCCGAGTGACCCGCCCTTGATTTCTTTGTATCGTCTATCTGGATGTTTTGTTTCCCTTTTTGTATCACCTAACTGTCTGGATGTTTTGCGTTCTTGTCCCATTTTGTATTTTTTATATATAAAGTAATATATATAAATTGAAATAGCAGATTGTATATTAGTTCTCAGGAGCTTATCCAATATTCCACTACTTAAAATTTTCACTATTTAGGAAACCCATATAACACACATTTTAAACAATAGATAATAGTACACTTACTTATTAAAACAACCATTATTTAAACCATATTTAATACCATTATATAAATGTAAATTTAATCTATTGATCTTTCATTTTGTAATTATATCATTCAATAAATTAGCTTAATTCTTTCTGTCCAATCTGTAATACCTATCTCATTGTTAAGTAGAACATACATATAATTACCATTAAACAACCCCCAATTTATATTTTTTAATACAACCTTTAGTTTTACATAAATGCTTTCATTGAACATTTTATCACTGAAAGTCAATCAAAAAGGAATTCTTTTATTATTTTATGTTTCACCCTTGAGGCTGCGGCCGTGCTGGGGCACTGCATTGCTTTTGAAAAAGTGATAAACCGCTGGCACCCAAGCATCACCACGGCCTTCGGTCCAAAACGCATACAAGAATAAAAAGAATTTTTAAAAATTATAGTTTAAAGGACATTTTGAAATAAAGTCTAATGAGATACAAACGATGCTGCACTAAAATGTTATAAATCTTAAAGTATAAAATGTCCTATCAAACAGTAGCAGTGCATGAAAACCCAAGAGACAAAAGAATGATATTGTTTATAGTAATATGCAACATAATTATGCATATATGGAAGTAATTACCTTTAAAAGAAAAATCTGAATAAATCAGAAGTCTACATGGTCGATGACTACTCTATGGTGATAATATAACGTATCTGCTAAGTCTCTAGCTCAAAATCATAAATCATGTTTTCAATTTCACATTACGTTATTTACATTGGGAAATAGTCACATCTTGTAGGCATATTTGTTTTAGAACTGTAATATATGTTAAGCCTGCTATATTTCTAAATAGGTAACAATACTATACACCTCCAATCAACTTTTTGATATATTACTGTAACTTTTTCAATCAGTTTCGTGTCATATTGCTCATTTTTTCCTCTATACATCATGCATACATAGATACACACACACACACACACACACCACACACACACACATACACACACATATATGTATGTATTAGATGTATGTTTTACCACAAAATTCTTTTCTTTCTAATTTGTGCTATTTGCTATTTCACAAAATCTAATAATTCTTTGACCTCGATTACGTAAACATTCATTTTGTATTTCGTCTTAATGTAATCTTATAAGGTCTAATATTCTTACTTTACAATTATTTTATGAATTTTACGCATGTAATATCTTTTTTTCCACCCTACTAAGTGTCTCCAAACATACTGATTACAAGTCAGTAATTATAGCCTTTTTAAATTTTAAATAGTCTATTAATTTCATACAGCGCCAATTGTATCTCGTTCGACATTTCTTTAGACATGTTCTTTATGTATAACAGTCTTACGACTGAAGAATACTAGTTGCTTTAATGTTTAATTTTTTTCCTCCAGCAAATAGCATTTTACAGACACTTTTTCATTTAACAGCCTTGTCTAAGATCCCAACCATATAAATTTTAAGTCCATTGCTCTAATTAAATCCTTGACACTTATTTCTATGGCATTTACTCCGACTCTTTCTGGTATTTTTGAAACCAAATACATAAAATTCTCTTACGTAACTCTTAAAATCGTTTGCTTTCCATAATATGGTTAGTATATTTCATTTTAATTTCTTTCATATTTTTTCTGGGTTGTCTACGTCTGAGGCGTAATAACTTTTTGTTACTATTTTGTTTCTTAAAAGAGATGTGAGCCATTAATTATTGTTGTTTCTTTTCCATATATTTCTTAAAGAGCCTTGCATTTCTGGTTTTAGGTATAGAACATAAATATCTTTGAATGTGTCAAATTATTTAATTATTTAAACGAGCATATTCTTAATATTCTTATTCCATCATTACTAATCATCGATTTGATTATATTTAAATAGAGAAAAAACTGTTTTTAATTGAAGAATATGTCTTCTCTAGATTCTTTCTCCTAGATGAGTCTACCTTTAAATTCACTTCTGGAATAAAATCTTAATTATATTATACATATTTTTAATACTATTATGATCTCCTATTTCTCTTATTTGATTCACTATTAACTTACTCTCGGCTAAACTAATTATTTTATATAAAAATACCAAATTTTCGAACATTCAAAGCGGTATTTCCTTGGGCTAAATTCCTTTTATTGTAGAATTTTAAGTTTACAAGGAATAACAGTTAAACATTGATTCCATATTAACCCTTGTTCTTAGCTTTAGTATTTTCGTTCCCAATGAAAAACTTTTTATCTGTAATTTATATGTTTAGGGATTTTGGTTTCAATTGTTTCTTTCTAACAGTTGTATTAATAATCTTTACTGTCTCTTCTGCTTTGTGTTCCGCCTCTCTCTCTCTCATACACGCATACATACTCACGTACATACACACAGACACAATTCCCAAACCAACCATGATTTCATGTTCCAGCTATTATATTTTGTAACATTTCTATCTCCCTCATAGTAAACATTACATATATCCATGTTCCGGTCACTTCAGCCTTTTAACCCATTAGCCTGCTCATCATTTCCGACCACTCTTCATAACCAATTCACTCAGTCTTCTTTATATTTATTACTTCCCTTTCTATTAACGCGGTTTATAAACCGGTGTAAATTATAGTTCCGTCATCACTCTTTATATAAAATACATAAATATATTTAGAAATGTCTAGGCTGTTTAGATGCTACCATAAAAGCCTTATAGTTACTTATAACAATAAATCCAACGTTCTAGTCCTTCCTTTCGGTTGCATTCATTTCCACATAAATATTTTTACTGATTGCAAGTTGCAGCAAAGGAATACCACACGTTGCATGCTGCATATATTTTATATATCCATTATAACTAAATAACTACCACTTCAGAATCGTAACGTTACATCCTTCCTACGCTACATTATTATAGAAATATATCATAAAATTGCATTAATGCTGACACTTTATTCATCACTGTATCAGAAATAGTAGGCTGCATAAAGCTTATCTTCACAGATAGTCGTAACGTACTCATTAGTGTAATTATAGATTCCTTGATCCATTCAAAGTCTACAGTTGTTATCTATTGTTTTATATCTTTCTGTATAATTCTGCATAATTATAAATCACAAACTTTACCTGATTATCACAATATGAAAATAAGGAATCATTTCTTAACGCATAAATTTTCTTAAAATACATTTTGAAATTGTCTGAAATGTGTCATTCATATACAGTATTGATTTTATTCACTATTCAGAAGGAACAACTCTACGATACGCCATAACCGTCTCTATATTAAAAGGATTTTAAATTGCAGAAGAAAATATATCACGTTTTAGGTTTTCTAATTCTTAATTTTTTTTTATCGCGAATTTAGCAACGCTTCTACAATCAAAAAAGAAAGGAAAAAGTGCTTTGTCTTCTATTAGTCTCAACTGAAGTTCAACACATCAGGAGTTATAATCACGTGGCAATAACATTTACTGACATTGATTTAATTATTACCCACTCAGCTCTTCGAAAGTTTCCATGCATTTCGTGCTTTACCGGAAATACATCCACTTGATTACGACCAGGCAATTCAGTTTCGTTTCCTTTTAAAACCAATAGTATTTGCCATTAGTGCTCTATACGCATTAGGTGTGTTACTAATACAGTTGTTCTTAAACACAAGGTCATCTCCTACCGATCAAAAAGCATCTCAGCTGAGGCTGCGCCGTCTTATGTTCAAGCAGAGTACATCTGGAACTAAATTATTTAATGCAATCTTCTTGTTTGTAGATAGTGATGTGAGACATTAGGAACTATATCTAGGATTAATGCCTTGTGGTATATAGTTACGCCCCTTTTAAGTTCTCAATTCAAATCCTGCCTCGTCTATTCTACCTTCCCTTCATTCTTCTATGTCAATAAAAGTAATATGAATTAAGTACTGGGATGGCTTTTAATTGACGTATTGCTCTTTCCTTATATATTTCCTGACCGTGCACCTTAATTAGATACATAATTGTATTTAACTGATGTATATCTACATGAGAATCGCTCAAAAGACGTGTACTTGCAGATTGCTTTCCAGCTGCGATGTTTTAAAGATAATTTCATTTTGGTCGATAAAACGACTCAAGTAATTCTGTTTTATAATTAATGGCAGTATACATTTTTACTAAAGCACACTGCAGCAGGTAGTTGGAGAAGAAGAAAACACATATGTGACACTGAAAGATCGCTTTGTTGAATTTAACAGCCACTTTGCTGATTACTTTCTAATAGCAACAATCCACAAGAGAATAAAGGGAATAACACACATTATAATAGAAGCAGTTTCACTTCCTTAGTAAACTGTATTGATGTCTATATTCTTGAGCGCGCCTATCACACACAAGCACACACATTATATATATATATTTGCATAAGTGTGCGTGGTTCGTTGTTTATATATGTGGGTATTTCATGCATCTGTGAGGGTGTGTCTAAGTTTCCCTACAGGTAAATACTACCTTCGTTCAGACAACTGACATGCTAACAGTACGATAGATATCACCGTGTATAAAGTGATGAGATGATGTTATCAAGAACCACAAATTCGTCTGTCTTTTCTGCATCATAATCTCTTACAGAATATAAAGTGAATGATACTACAGTTGAAGGAAGTATAAATAATAGCAGGAATAAAACTAACACACACGATAGTAGTTGTAAACCCAAGAATAACATCGGGAAGTATGTACTTTAAACTTGTCACACAAAAAGTACGAAAAGCTACACGTGAAAAATAATTCAACACCAGAAATGAACGGACCGGTACCCTACGAAAATGATGAGCGTCAAAATAAAGGACCGGATGTTGTTCCTCATGTTCCGCAAATAAAATCAAAAAAGCATAAATGGACACATGAGGAACATATATGGACACATTTTTCAATCCTACACGCTTATTTTACAGCAACGCTCTACCCAAAGAACGAAAACAACATATACATATAAAATCTGGAAGAAAAATAACCTAAATAAAGACTTGGATAGCGCAATGAACCCCAAGAAACTAGCTAACATACGAAGATATATTCTCAAAACAAAAAAGTAAAAGAAATAGAACATTTAAAAGGCAAAACACACCAGGAAAATGTAGATAGTAATCACACAGCAATGCCAGATAATATAAGCACTGAGACTGTAAAACACGAAGACAGACGTAACACTTTCAACAAAAGCGAAGTAAACAACAAAAGACAACAAACCCAGACCGTTGGAATGTATAAGGATGTGCAAAAAGCACCAAACCAAAACACAACAGACAGACATGAACGGGAAGGAAGGTGAAACAAATCTAAAAGCAGGAAATAGTGAAGGGGAAACTAATGATTATGATACTATAAAAATGAGAATAATCAAAGAACTGAAAACCACAGATCTCAGTTGGGACCACCGATTATACCTCCAAAAAATCAAAAAAGATAATGAAACAACATCAATAATAAATAGCATGAACCTGTCCGTCACACTACTAATAGCCACAGAAACAAATGTCAATATCACTGAGCTAAATGACATAATATATGCAGCAGCCACTGTGGCCACAAAAGAAGCTGGGCATTCCTTCAAACCCATCCAAACAGGAGTACCACCACCGAAACAAACCCTGTGGATAAATAATATCCAGAAAAAATAGAAAACGAGAGAAGAGATCTGTCAATTCTTAACGAAACTAGTAGACAATCAACACTACTAAGGAACAAGAAAAAATACTGTGTAAATACTACATTACTGAAAAGGGGTTACCTGAAGTAAAAGAACAGCTAAAACAATATATCCTTGCCAAAGCAAAAAGGACCCGCCGGTATGAGAAACACCAACGTTTCTTTGAACAAAACAAACAGTTCAATTCCAAACCCAAAAGATTTTAGCAAGAGCTTGGCAAAAATAAAATAGACATCAATGCAGCACCAACAGCAGAAGAAGTGGAAGAATTTCGGAAAGAAATATGACCAGCAAAGGAACAACCTCAGAAAACGGCTATCAAGACAACGAACTTAGGACCTGAACACATCTGGACCCCTATAACTGAAGAGGTCACCCAGGCACTGCAAAAAATATATTTCTCTTAGCAATATACGTTTTACAATACTGCTACTCATAAGAAATTTTAGTATCAATACGCGCATACACTCGTAAACATAACATAGATACTGATGATCAAGCAACGCAGAAAACAATAAAAATCACTCGAATTGGAATAAAATTGGCGCAATTCAAATCCTATAAACTTCACATAGCAAGGAAAACAAAGAAATCAATTTCTGAACGAAGTAGAACAAACAGATGCGGGATCGTGTTGTCGATAAGGTCAATGGCTATGACGGAAAATGTCCGACGAACCAGCAGAAGATTGATTAAACATTGATCATGCGATTGATTGGTAAATTACTTAAGAGCTTCCTTAATAACAAAAAAAGAAATATAAAAAGCATTGTATGTGCATTGTTTGCAAAATAACTCTCACTAAATAAGGAAGAATTTAGCACTGCATAAATATGTGTGTGTGTACATTCATACATATATACACGCACACATACATATATATACACACACATTACATTAAATGCATATACATACATATACGTACATATACAAGTGGTGTATGCATATATGAGTAGCCGGTATTATACACCTCGCTTGGATTTTTACCTCCTCTGAGGTTTCATCCACTATGAAAAACATGGAGTCCGGATCTTACCTACTCCATTCCATAAATCTTTTATTTACACACCCGGCAAAACTAGTCGCCTACCGTAGAATATAAAAAGAACTTTTTGTCAGATTATCTTTCTTCGATACGAAACAATCCACAAACTTCCATCTCAAAAGACCATTATAGTCCTTGAATTTATTTTTTTTACATTTACTACGGATTGCTTGAAGCTAACTTTCTTCCTACACCTCGATCCTTGGATCTTACATTTTTTTTGTCATAGGTGTGACTGTGATAAGTAGCTTGCTTACCAACCACATGAGTCCTGGTACAGTCCCACTGCGTGGCACTTTGAGTAAGTGTCTTCACTATAGACTCCGGCAGACCAAAGCCTTGTGAGTGGATTTGGTAAACGAAAACTGAAAGAAGCTCGTCGTGTGTGTGACTCCACCATCGCTTGACAACTGATGTTTGTGTATATTTACGTCCCCGTAACTAGTGGTTAGGCAAAAGTCGATAGAATAAGTACTAGGTTTAGAAAGAATAAGTCCTGGGGTCGATTTATTCGACTGAAGGCGGTGCTCCAGCATGATCGCAGTCACATGACTGAAACAAATAAGAGAATATATATATCTTTCTCTTTCTCTCTTTTACTTGTTTCAGTCTTTAGTCGAACACCGCCTTTAGTCGAGCAAATCGACCCCGGGACTTATTTTTTGTAAGCCCAGTACTTATTCTATCGGTCTCTTTTGCCGAACCGTTAAGTGACGGGGACGTAAACACACCAGCATCGGTTGTCAAGCAATGCTAGGGGAACAAACACAGACACACAAACACAGACACACAAACACACACACATATATATATACGACAGGCTTCTTTCAGTTTCCGTCTACCAAATCCACTCACAAAGCATTGGTCGGCCCGGGGCTATAGCAGAAGACACTTGCCCAAGATGCCACACAGTGGGACTGAACCCGGAACCATGTGGTTGGTTAGCAAGCTACTTACCACACAGCCACTCCTGCGCCTATACATACATACATACACACACACACACACACACACACACACACACACACACACACCACACACACACACATATATATTTATTGGGTTTTTTTTTTTTGCTTTATCATTTTCAGCTCAGAGCTGTGGCCATGTCTATATATGTATTGGCACACGCATTTTGTTTTATCGAGCTATTTGTTTAAATAGATTCCAACATCGATAAGTTGTAACTATTTGCAAATGCATTATCAACTTAGTTTAAACATTTTCTACTCACCCGAGTTAGATACCCTACCAAGAAACCATAAAAATATACAAATAACAATCCGCAGTATGTGAGGCTAATAAATAAATCCAATAGGAGAGTGGCAATCATCAGAGCCATTAACTAGGAAAACGAAAACATGCGTGTATGTTCCAGGGTGTATTTGTGTATATATATGCGTCTAAGCTCTTCCTTCATTTATGTATATATAGATAGAGATCTAGTCTAGAAAATGATATCTTACTATTTAAACTCTGCATTTGAGAAGCTGAACTGAATCTGAAGAAACTGGTGTTGGCTATTTCTATTCCAGGCCTGTATTTACCTTTTAGAATTCGTTAATGATTATTGGTTTGTATCTAGACTTACAATTACGATGCAATGGCTGTAGTTTCTGCAGTCCGTGATCACAGTCATTTTCCTTTTTCACTGACAGTTGGTGTATAATTCACTCACATCCATTAAAAGTCTTACTTTCACGAACTGCTTATTTCAATACTTCCCATTATTATTCCAGGAATGCCACGGATAGGATTAAAGTTTTGAGATAAACTCCGGTGGATAGTAACTTCTCAGTTTGATCCAAGATTTTACGTAGTTGACATTTTACTGAAATTTTGGCGAGATGTACAGGAATGAATGCAATTGTCTACTTGAGGAAAATATTGTTTGTTAATTACCATCGCCAAGGAAGGAGGTTATGTTTTCATCGGCGTTGGTTTGTTCGTCTGTGTGCAAAATAACTCAAAACGTTTTGAACGGTATTTGATAAAACTCGCAGGAGAAGTTGGTAATGACACACGGAACAGATGATGACATTTTGGTAGTGATCCGGGATTTTTTATGGATTCTTGAAGAAAATTTTTCATTTGTTATATTTACTTTACATGAAATATTACAATGTTACGTTCTTTGATTATCTCCCTTGAAAACACGTCCATCGATTCCACGTAACCTATGGTGGCGTTGCTGTTTCCAAAGTTTATTTTCGTTTTTCTATTAGTAATTTCATTCGCGTATCTATCTTAAAATGAGCTTCTTGGCGTAGGTCTGCGCTCTCCGAGTGCTTTTCTAGTTTGTATTATGTTCACTAGTACTTTGGTTCTTGTCATTTAGGTCCCATTATTTACCTCTGTTTTTCCATGTTTAAACAGCTAAATTTAAACTAAGAGGTTTCGACGTTTATTTATTCCACTGTGCAGTACTTATGTTTTCTAAGGTAATCTTGGGTCAAGCCAAGGTGTGTGAATAATATTTGTTAGACGGAAACCGTACGTGATGCTTTTGGAGAGCTGACCCTGTTCTTGATAAGGCGATCTACTATGCATCCACTTCATTATTATAATTTGGGCTTTGGTTCGGTTCAGTGAAGTCCAGACTATTTCGAGGCTCTTCACTAAGTGTTCAGCGCACAGATAAATTCTTCCCTTCGGTCCACCGATTTTAGAAGCTCTAAAACGGGGTAGGTGTGTTGCCTTATTTTTATTAAACGATAGGGAAATATATTTATATAAGTACAGTCATGCCTTTCTAGTTAAGAATTTCACTTCGCAGTTTCATTCCTTCGAGTCGGCACCAACAGTAGGTGTACTTTGGACACCGTTTATTTATAGTTATTCATGGACCATTACTTCGTGAGCAGAATTTGGGATACGGGATTTGTACAGAAGCCCTCTTTTACAGACGTATACATACATATATACATACATGCACGCACGCATGCATATATATATACATGCATGAATACATACATGCATATATACATGCATGAATGCATATATACATGCATGAATACATACATGCATGAATACATACAAATACATACACGTACATATATATACATACATATATACATACACAGGTATGTGTGTGTAAAAGCGTGCATATACATATGATTGTGTGTATGAGTGTGCGGGTATGTATTATTTAGTTATTCCACGATTATTTATTGCTTCGTCGACGTATATTTCTTGATTATATTATACTTTCGTTTTCCCTTGATGATATTTAAAATAGTAAAACACTCCTCTAAACTCAAGTCAAACACCAATTTTTCTGTTTCTTTACAAATCTTAACTTATATAAAAATATGCTTAGCGAAAGATATTCAATTTCAGTAATTGCAACATCTGCCAGACGTAGGTTGTAAACAGATAATTTATCTTAAAGCATCATCAAATGTGTGTTTTTATATACAGACACATTTCTAAATGTATCTTTTCAACGGATTTTGCAACCTCGGATAAGCATAGAAGTATATTTCTATTATTTCCTGAACATTTTCTCCGACTACAATGTCTCTTTATTTGATTACAAATGTTTGTCAGGAAAAAATATTAATTGATTAAATAAGATCAAAATAAGATCACAAATGTACTTATACTCACCCTAACACAAAGCAAATTTCAAAATGGTGTTCGATTTCTACACTTTTCATACTTTTCAATATTGAACGTTTGATTTAATATGCTTAGCGAAAGATATTCAAACGTTCAATATTGATTTTCTTTTGTCTAATTTATTTATTTGCTTTTTTGTCATGACTAGGCCCAAGGTAACACACCTATATTAGATAGAGACATAGAACAGAATTTATGTAGTATTGTAGACATGTAGGCGCAAGAATGGCTGTGTGGTAAGTAGAGAGCTTACCAGCCACATAGTTCTGGGTTCAGTCCCACTGCGTGGCACCTTGGACAAGTATGATCTACTATAGCCTCCGGCCGACCAAAGCCTTTTGAGTGGATTTGGTAGACGGAAACGCAAAGAAGCCCGTCGTGTATGTATATATATATATATACATACACACATATGGTGTATATATATATATACATACACACATACGGTGTGTGTGTGCGCGCGCGCCCACCATCGCTTGACAACTAGTGCCGGTGCATTTACATCCTCGTAACTTATTGATTCGGCAAAAGAGGCCGATAGAGTAAGTACTAGGCTTAGAAAGAATAAGTCCTGGGTCGGTTTGTTTGACTAAAGGCGGTGCTCCAGCATGGCCGCCGTCAAATGACTGTAACAAATTAAAGAATAAAAGAACGTTTAAGAAAATAATCAGGAGTGTAAAATGTAGGAAAACGATTTCAATCACTAACTAAAGCCATACTGTAAGCGGGTTCACCATTTTATAAACAGAAATTTAATAAAATTCCCTGATGTTTTCTCTAAAAATGATATCTTAATATTATTAAAATATTCGTAATTTAGAAGAGCTAATATTTCCATCATCATCATCATCGACGTCGTCTCTTTTCTCCTGTTCCTCCTAATCATCATGGGTGGTGAAACAGCAGAATCGGTAGCGAGTCGTACAAATTGCTTTACAGCATTTTTTCTGATGTTTGCGTTCTAATTTAAAATTCCGCCGAAGTTGGCCTTGCATTTCACCTTTTCGGGATCGATAAAATAAGTACCAGTTGAACACTTGCCGGACTTGCTAACCTTGTGTCAAAATTTAAAATTGATTTTATTATCATAATTCAACGCCCTTGTTTAAAACCCGATAGTAATCCTTTCCAGGGCTGGAGAAATTTTGAAGATTATTTAGTAACTGTTTCACCTCTTAGAAGTATTTGCTTTTTATTTATGGCATAAATTATTACTGCTGTTATGAACGTAGTATTCAAGACGCAGTAGAGCGCCAGAAATCTTGCCAATGATATTAGTTACACCCCATCACTAGTTTTTAATGTTCTGAGTTCATATTCCATAAGACTCTACCTTGATTTTTATCGTCTAAAAATAAATAAAATAAGTAGCGACCACTTTCTGAAATCAGAGTAATCAACTGCACCTCGTCCTTAAAATGTGAGAAGGGAGTTTGTATCAGTTTTAGAAATCTTCATTCCTATCACTGTTCTATCTTTAATTATGAAGGGGTACCCAAAAGTAACCAGAAACGTTCTCTGTTGGACAAGCCCATTGTAGTTTGAGTTTCCGCCGCCAGAAGCCTTTTGATGCAATCCCCTCAAGCATCGGTCTACCGATCTGCGCCTTCCAGTAAAGTAGTACTGCCGTGTGGTGCACCTTTGTTTTGAAATGTTTCTCCGTTGTCCGACAATCGTTGCGATGGCTGAAACGAAGGAAATTCTGTTTTCTGCTGGGGAACACGGCGGCCGAAACAGTTGTCATGTTTCAAGCAGCTTGCAAGGATTCTGTCATGAACAAAACATGAGTTTACTAGGGGTTTCCACGCTTTTGAAATGGTCACTTGCCGCTTGAACACCAACCTCATTCAAGACGAACGTCGACCTCCCGAACCAATGAAAACATCACGAAAATGCATGAAATGATCTCGGAGGACCGTCACCAAACAAATGACGAACTTGTTGATATGACTGGTATATTCTGGAATACCTGTCAAATAAACTTGAGCGAGGAATTGAGAAAGAAAAGAGTTGCAGCAAAATGTGTGCCCTGCTTGCTCACGAAGGATCAAAAGCAGTCGCAACAGAATGCGTGTCGTGTACTGAAACAACAGTTGGAAGTTGGTCCGGATCTTTGTTCGAAATCGTCACTGGTGACGAAAGCTGGCGCTACGGAATTTGCAGATATGGAAGAAGTGAGGAAAAAACGACGGAGGCGTCAAAAGGCATCACTTTGCAAGAGTTCCAGGATGGCTTCGAATAGTGGAAAACGCACCTGGACAGATGCATTGCTTCAAATACAGAATACTTTGAAGGCGATAAAAGTGTAAACATGTAAAACTAAGTGAATAAAATAATATTGCCAAATTCCGGTTTCTTTTGGGTACGTCGTGGTATTGTGTATTTGACTTTGCTAATTCCACATTGCTAGAATTAAGTGCTGGTATCAGCATTGATTGATTGATTGATTCTAGTTTCAGCTTATGAGCTGTGGCCATGCTGGGGCACCGCCATTCAGATACTTATACACTTAAATGTAAATATTTTTTCTATCATATAAAAACAATACAAATGAGAATAAATTATTTTGATCTAAATATATTTACATATATATAAGCGTAGGAGTGGTTGTGTGGTAAGTAGCTTGTTTATCAACCACATGGTTCCAGATTCAGTCCCACTGCGTGGCACCTTGGGCAAATGTCTTCTGTTATAGCCTCGGGTCGACCAAAGCCTTGTGAGTGGATTTGGTAGATGGAAACTGTGTGTGTGTGTGTGTTTGCCAGACACACAAACATCGCTTGACAACCGATGCTGGTGTGTTTACGTCACCGTAACTTAGCGGTTCGGCAAAAGAGACCGATAGAATAAGTACTAGACTTACAAAGAATAAGTCCTGGGGTCGATTTGCTCGATTAAAGGCGGTGCTCCAGTACGACCACAGTCAAATTACTGAAACACAAGAGGTGGGTGGATGTGTGTGTGTGTGAGAGAGATAGAGAGAGAGAGAGAGAAAGAGAGAGAAAGAGAATTACTTCAGATGTTGCTTTTTCCTTTGTTCAGTTTGTTTTATTTATTCTGCTATTCTTCTACCAATATGACATCGCTTGTTCTTGTGTTTTCTAACAGAATTATAACTTAGACGTCTATGCTGGCTGTGTGTAAACATTTACAGTCACGACTGAATGCGTGTCATGTACTGAAAGAACAGTTGGAAGTTGATTCGTACCATTTTTTGGAAGTCGTCATTGGTGACAAAAGTTAGTGCTTTCAGTCGAAAGTTTATCTATTTCCACACGCACTGCGTTTATCTTTTACCCCGTATTGATTCCTGATTGATCCATTTCAAATAATAAATATTCATCCCGAAGATAGCTTATATTATTCAGCGAACGTTCCTTATATCTTGATTCTATTCTGTTCTTATATGTCGTCAAGATTCATGGATACAGAAATCATTTTAAGTGTCTTCACAAATTCCCGGTAAATTAACGAATGCTAATGGTGAAGGCGCGTGGCTCAGTGGTTAGAGCGTCGAGCGTGAGGTTGTGAGCTCGAATCTCGGACCGGGCTGCGTGTTGTGTTCTTGAGCAAGTCACTTTATTTCACGTTGCTCCAGTTCACTCAGCTGTAGAAATGAATTGCGACGTCACAGGTGCCAAGCTGTATCGGCCCTTGCCTTTCCCTTGGACAGCATCGGTGACGTGGAGAGGGGAGGCCGGTATGCATGGGCGACTACTGGTCTTCCATAAAACAACCTTGCCCAGACTTGTGCCTCAGAATGTAACTCTCTAGGTGCAAACCCATGGCCAGTGTCTGACCGAAGGGGGTCACCAATGGTGGGAATTTTACAAGAAGCAGCGTGTTTCGTTCGAATTCAATTGATATCTTGTATTCCATTTCAAGTTGAAAGTAGTTTAACTTATCCCTATTGACCCCTGGAAATACGGGAATGTAAGATTTTCTCTTCATCTATTTTCATAGATATAAATCCGTATATATCACCCAAAAAGTGGCTGTGTGGTATGTAGCTTGCTTACCAACCACATGGTTGTGCCTTCTACTATAGCCTCGGGCCGACCAAAGCTTTGTGAGTGAATTTGGTAGACGGAAACTGAAAGAAGCCCGTCGTGTGTGTATGTATATATATTATATGCATGTATATGTGTGTTTTCCACCACCCCCAACATCACTTGACAACCGATGCTGGTGTGTTTTCCGTCACCGAAACTTAGCGGTTTGGCACAAGAGACCGATAGAGTAATTACTAGGCTTACAACGAATAAGTCCTGGGGTCGATTCGCTCGACTAAAGGCAGTGCTCCAGCATGGCCGTAGTCAAATGACTGAAGCAATTAAAAGAATTAAAGAAATATCTTAAAGGTTAAGAAGCGCAAATGCTCAGTTTGAGGTTTATCACTAAAACAAATATATAGCTAGATGGCTGCAAGTTAAAGTAATTAGGAAGGCATTTAAAGCTCGAAGGGGTATAAATATAGCAGTATGATGAAATATATTTCAGTAACAGCGCGTGACATGGTGGTTAGAGTGTTGCGCGCAAGATCCTGGTTTAGATTTCTGGATCGGGCAGTGTATTATATTACCGAGCCCAGATATTACCGAGCCCATATATTACCGAGACCAGATATTACCGAGACCAGATATTACCGAGACCAGATGCTTCATTTCTTGAGCTGTAAATGAAAAATTCAGCGATGGACTGGCATGCCATTTAAGGGTTATGCTATGACCTCGGTTACTTATTTACCATGGAAACCAAGTAACCGGCCTGAGTCCTAGGACTCGAGACATTAATGTCCAGGGATTGCTGAAGATGAGTCCTTCAGTTTTTGCAGGGATTGCACTTGCATTAAGTTTAAAAGCCGGAGTCATTTTTGCTTAGCAAATATTAAATGAAAAGCTTAGAAGTGATATTGAAAGTGTATTGTTTCAGTTCACTTGACGTCACCATTTGATTTATGATGCCCTCAGATATTGGTTTCAGGTGTTGGCACAAGCTATCCGACTTCAGTGCTCAACGGGTAGTTATTTTATCGACCCCGAAAGGATGAAAGGCGGAATTTGACGTTCTGTGGAAGTGTTGAAAATAAATTACAAATTGAGAAACATTTCCAGATTTATTAACGAATCTAATAAGGAATGTCGAAATTAATTATTCTATTTAAGAATGTTAGGATTTCCTTTCTTTAAAATAATTAATATCTTAATTTTGTAATAGAGCTTCAAAATTTTTATAATGCCACGTAAAAGTTTGGATAAAACATAGAATAATGGGAAATATAAGGATTTATAATATAAAGTACATGTTTATCCCCAGTTTGTGTTTTTCAAATCTTCCCCACATTCACTTCATCATTTTCAATCACCCCGCCATCGCTCGTCTTACTGCTGCATTTACTGGTTTAACATTAAATAAGAAAAGAACTACATATATACAACATCCGCTTTCTTCACTACCAGTTCCCTCTCTCTCTCTCTCTCTCTCTCTCTCTCTCTCTCTCTCTCTCTCTCTCTCTCTCTCTCTCTCTCTCTCTCTCTCTCTCTCTCTCTCTCTCTCTCTCTCTCTCTCCAGAGCTGCTTCTGTTTGACATTCATCTTTTATTCTCACTTACATTTTTTTCAGTCATTTGACTGCGGCCATGCTGGAGCACCACCTTTAGTCGAGCAAATCGAACCCAAGACTTATTCTTCGTGAGCCTAGAACTTATTCTATCGGGCCCTTTTTGCCGAACCGCTAAGTAATGGGGACGTAAACACACCAGCATCGGTTGTCAAGGGATGTTGGGAGACAAACACATGCACACAAACATATACGTACATACACATCTATCTATATCCATCTCTATCTCTCTCTCTCTCTCTGTATATATATATATATATATATATATATATATATATATATATATATATAATATATATATATATACACACGACGAGCTTCTTTCAGTTTCCGTCTACCAAATCCACTCACAAGGCTTTGGTTGGCCCGAGGCTGTAGTAGAAGACACTTGCCCAAGTTGCCACACATTGGGAATGAAACTAGAAGCATGTGCTTGGTAAGCAAGCTACTTACCACACAGTCACTCCTGCGCCTCAACTTCATTCCTTGCAGTTTTCCACTATTCACTGTTTCTGTGGTGCCTGCCATTTCTCTGTCTGCCCTAATCTGTACCCTATTGATTCCCATTCCTCATTCTTAACGTCCGAGAACTTTAGGACATTTAGCCATTTGGCTGTTCATATTTTAAATTTTGTTCTGAGATCTTTGGTTTTCTTATTTCACATAATCTAATCTGATGTTTTCAATAATTTTTACCATCCTCTAGTATCCGAGACTTTTTTCCAGAAAGTCTCGGCCGTACAATATGGATTTCGCTAGAATCGAGCAGAGACTTGGGAGTGCCGAACGATGTAGTTTACTGCGCGACTTGGAAAGACTATGCATCTCGATCTTTTTCTCGAAAGATTTACTATTATCTCACCGAGTTGGATATGATAGCATCCACCTCCTGGTAGAGAAAAGGCTTGGTCTTGTCAGCAATCGGATTTTCCATCTTTGGTAACTGACGTTGAGTTGTGGGCGAAAAAAAAATTGTTAGTCCTGTTAGATGGTTGTACAATTATATCGAGAATTTCAACAGTATTTGCACTGCTTTAAGTCCGATTGGTCGAATTGTGTGTAAATACGATTTTCCTAGATAACTACGATGGCGCAGACTAGAACATAACCTGCATGCTTTCTTTTTCTTACCCACAAGGGGCTAAACACAGAGGGGACAAACAAAGAGAGACAAAGGGATTAAGTCGATTACATCGACCCCATTGCGTAACTGGTACTTATTTAATCGACCCCGAAAGGATGAAAGGCAAAGTCGACCTCGGCGGAATTTGAACTCAGAACGTAGCGGCAGACGAAATACCTATTTCTTTATTACCCACAGGGGGCTAAACACAGAGGGGACAAACAAGGACAGACAAACGGATTAAGTCGATTACATCGACCCCAGTGCGTAACTGGTACTTATTTAATCGACCCCGAAAGGATGAAAGGCAAAGTCGACCTCGGTGGAATTTGAACTCAGAACGTAACAACAGACGAAATACCGCTAAGCATTTGGCCCGACATGCTAACGCTTCTGCCTGCTCGCCGCCTGTTTCCCCCTTAAATACTGCCCGTAGAACATAGTGCATCTATTCCTAGTTTGGGTCAGGCACAAGTACCCTTGAAAGAGAAATAGGACTGTATGGCGAAAAGATTCGTGACGTTGCGTTTAGGCCATGTTGCTACTTTATTCGCCTCTCACTACATTCATTCATACACACTTCTTACATCATCTCTGCCAGTATATGTCCTTCTCTCTTTCCTTCCCTCACCAACTCCTGTAATAACCGCCCTCCATCCTGCACCCGTTGTCTCCCTGCTGTTCTTTAACCTTTCTCTACTGCCACACACCTCAACCTCCACCCTGATTCACTTCCATTTTTTATCACCTCTACCTCCATCTCATAATTGCCATTGACCATGCCTCCACTCTTGTATTTACGATTTACTATATCCACCTCTACCCCTTCCTTTAATCATCTCTCATCCTCTCCACCCACCGTTTGAAAACTCGCAATAACAAAATAGAGCGTCAGTCAATTATGATGACAATAGAAAGGGAGAAAACAGCACAAAACAATGATGCAACAAGCACTATACGAAACAGAGAGATAAACAAGGCAATTTCAAAGGTTGAAGAAGAACTAAACGCAGAGTTTAGAGTTTAACAGTTGTTAGATTTTACACACAAGATGGACGAAAATATAAAAAACAAGTCGCCGTTATGAAGCGTTATTCACATTGCTTTTGTGCAGCAGACCTCCATTATTCCTTCACTATGTGTCGTGTGGTTTCGCACGATAACGAAAAATGCGTCGTTCCATGTTATACGCCTACATTTCGTGTGTGGAGCTCTGTTATATTACAGATTATTACAACCAGGTAAACAATCCAGGTTCATTAATGAATCTGTAAACCTCTGTTAGGTATTATCGAAAAAAATGGATCTAATTAAGAACGTGATGTTTTATGTCGTAAACTAATTAAAATCTTAATTACTAGTCTAAAGAATTTAAGCTATTAAGCATTATTCTAATAAAGTTTCAGAACTCGACAACGAAGCAAAAATCCTTTTTGCAAAGAGAAGCTGCAAAAGATTCATATGTAATCTGCGCCTAAAATGTTTTGAATTTTGGTAAAAGCATCAAGCAGACATAGGAAACAGCAAAATGCACTGTTATTAGTGCGTCGAAAAGGACCCCGTTTGTTTCTTTTTTTTTCGCGATATCTACTGACTTCCGATATCGCAAAAAATACTCTGCAGGTGTTGAATAAACCGGTCTATGGAGCCCTGCCCCGACCACTTTACTCTACAAACCTATCTCCGACCAAATTTCATTTCATTCTTATACTCGTTTCAGTTATTTGACTGCGGTTATGCTGGAGCACCACCTTTAGTCGAAGAAATCTACCCCAGGACTTATTCTTTGTAAGCCTACCATTTATTCTATCGGGATCTTTTGCCGAACCGCTAGTTTACGGGGTCGTAAACACACCAACATCGGTTGTCAAGACATGCAAGCAAATATTCTTTTACTTGTTTCAGTCATTTGACTGCGGCCATGCTGAAGCGCCGCCTTTATATATACCCGTGGTATATGGTGTAGCGGTTAAGAACGCGGGCTACTTACCCCAAGATTCTGAGTTCGACTCCAGGCAGTGACCTGAATAAAAATAACAACGAAGCATACTTCAAGAATGATGACCCAGGTTCGAAATTTCAAGACACCTGATGAAGGCTGGAGGGTAAATCAGCTGAAAGGTTGCGTATGCAACTAACAAGATGAGGACAAATATCCGTCAAATGTAAATAATGTAAATAATATATATATTGTGTGTGTATATATATATATATATATATATATTGTGTGTGTATGTGTGTGTATATATATATATATATATATATATATATATATATATACACACACACGACGGGCTTCTTCCAGTTTCCGTCTACCAAGTCCACTCACAAAGAATTGGTCAGCCCGAGGCTAAAGTAGAAGACCGTTTCCCAAGGTGCCACGCAATGGGACCGAAACTGGAACCATGTGGTTAGGAAGCAATCTTCTTACCACACAGCGAAGCATCTCGATAAATTCCTGTAACAGGTTTTCAACAACCAAGCGGAAGTAACTCAAAAGGCCTTCGAAGAATTCATCAGCCTAAGGATTCCGGATCTCTACTCAACCGGAATAAAGAAGCTAATTTTGTATTGGTAAAAAATGAGTAAACTATAACTTTTATCCACTGAGTTATTTTGCTGCTGATGTTGAAGATTAAAAACCGAAATTATTTTTACATGGACCTCATATATATCGTAAATATGTGTGTGTATATATATATATATATATATATATTATATATATATATATATATATATATATATATATATATATATATACGTATATATATATATAGTTAATCCAAACATGAAAACACAAAGAGAAAACACAACAACGCGAGAACGTGGAACAAGTATAGTGTTATTAGACGCTCAGGAGAGGGAAAAAAGGAGGATTTAACGTTTCGAGCGGAGCTCTTCGTCAGAAACATAGAAAAAGGAAAGATCCAAGGAAGGGAAGACGGAGGAATGAAAATCGCCAACAATACACACGCTGTCACATATTGAATGACAGGAAGGGTGTGTGTGTATGTATGTGTATATATATATATATATATATATATATATATATATATATATATATATAGGTGTGCGTGCGCATGTGTGAAAAGAGATGGAGAGATGGGAGAGGGACGGTGGAAAGTAGGGGGGAAAAGATTATTCGTGGTGACATTTTAGACCAGCGGGTAATCAGCAGCTTTTATTATAACTATCACTAAAATGGGTCTTTTCGGTTAAATGCATCGCAGAATCACATGTAGCATTGTGTACAGACAAGAATTTTTTTCAACACTCCTTTAAAGAGAAAATATTTATGGCGTAATTGAAGACATACATAAATATTTCTAAGTATATAATCACTCACGTATATGTCGGCTCTGTGCGTGTATAGCATGTAAGTTTTAGATACGAAAAATATAGCTTATTTCTGCTTTATTCTTAAATAAGTAGGCGAACAAAACATTTTATAAAAATATTTTTTTCTTGTCTTATATATTCCCTGCAAGAAAACTGTGTAGACACAGTCAACACAATGCTTTGTTTAGTGTTTTGTATCCGTTATGTACGTCCACTGGCCGGGTCACTATAAATGCACACATACAATGTTTCCCATCACTAACTCAAGCATGAGTTAATGTAACAATTTCTCTTTAATCTCGTGGTTTGTTTGAATTGTGATCCAATAGCGATATTTTTCTCTAGAATCTGCAGTTAAGCATGCAAATACGCACACACACATTCTGAAACACATACAGGAACGACTATGTGGACAACAGATTGTTTGGATAACTCGAATATTCGGGAAACTAATAGTTTTTTTTTTTGTTTTAGAAAATCAGTATAAAATAATATTTGAGGAATCGTACAAAAATTCTGATTTAACAGATCACTTGCTTCGAAATCTGTCTCATCCTTTGCCAGAGATAGCAGCCAATTTTCCGTTACATCACATGATCACATTCTGTCGACTTAACCAAAATACTCACACACATAAATATACATGTACATGTATCTGTATATGTATCTATATAGGGGTGTGTGTATACTTACACATATAAATATATATCTATAAATATATATCTATACCTAAAGGCGGTGCTCCAGCATGGCCGCAGTCAAATGACTGAAGCAAGTAAAAGAGTAAAAGAGTAAAGAGTATATTAATATATATCCATCTATCTATTGATGATATCATAAGTGCTTTCATACAATGGTAGAACGCCTCTTATGCTTACAGGAGATAAGCGTTCGAGTCCCACGGGCGGAGTTGGACTTTTTCTATCCAAAAGCGATTTCAACCCAATATTTCTACTCTGCTATTAATAACTATACACACACACACATCTGTATGTTTGTGGATATATATATATATATATATATATATATATATATATATATATATATATATATATATATATATAAATGAACTAATGAATGAACTGTCGTCTTAATTACGCGGAAATGAAAATAACACTGACATCTCATTTTAACAGATATAGTTACGGAAATTACATGAAAATATCTTGAAACACTAAAGACTAAAGTCATTCAATAAAATCCATGGCCTTCGACTATGGACACCAGACGACTTCGGAATCTCCTTCAACTCTTCCTAAGAAAGACTGTGCACAAACCTAAACACTGCTTGGATCTTCTCAGTTTTAGACGCAGCAAATGATTTTAAGAGAGCATAGGATTGGTTAAAATTCGAAAAATTAAACTACGTTAAACAAACGAATTTATCAAGAAAGCTAAGTGAAAATAATGTTTTCTTTTGACACATTCTACCAGTATACGAAGTTTTAAAGTGTTTAGTTAACTAGAAATTGTGTTGAAATCTGGCCTTCAAAAGGAAAAGATTCCACTGCTTCGTTATTTATCTCGATCGGGCGAACTACGAGCGCAAATCAGTCAACGTGTTGACTGAATTTTATATAAAGCTACAAGCTTTATTTAGTTTGTTCAGAGTTGCATCTCTTAGATATGTCTCATTGACAAGAGTAAAAAAAACTCTAAACAGTGATGTCTGAGATTCCTAAAAGATGGCGACACTGAACGAACTGGTGTTTCATACCTTTCTACCATAAGAGAGATTTTTTTCCACGGTTAATGCAGTGTATTTACCTTTAGCAGTTGAAATATGTAACAAATATATTTCAACTAAATTCTGCTTTCATATAACAAAAATCAAAGTGGATGACAAATTTTCGTAGGTCAAGTTCCTTTATCAGGGGAATACAGAGTACATAACAAATTCACCGAGAGATTAGGTTTCAAGCGCTCCAATATTATAATTCATAGAAAAGCAGTATTACAAAATTTTGATATCGTTTCGAGGAATGCGTTTGTATTGGGCGAGTTTTCCAACCGATACAAATAGTGGCATTTCTCTCATCAAAGGTACAAATAAATCGATTAAAATAGTTTTAAAATTGAGAAAGCGTAAAATATTTCCCACTTAGAGATCCTGAAGTCATAGCGAGTAATGTTACTTTTTTTTTAATGCAGTAGTATTTTTTAAAAAGTTCGCCAGGATATAGAAAGGCTTGGTGATCTGGTAAAAGTTGTGAAGTAAAACTTTTGGGGGCGAATGGAGATGAAATATTAGTAAAAATAAAATAAAGTGAGGTCTCAAATTTCGGGTTAAACTTAGTTAACAACATAAGACAGTTGGATTGCAGATAATTAAAAATAGTAAATAATTGAAGTAAGGTGAATCCATATATGCAGAATGTTAGTGGGAACAGTCTAAAAAGGCACGTGATATTTTCTTATTTACAATTTACAATGAACGTTAACTTACAACTTATACATAGAAGGTTAATAGGTTCGAATGCGACGCTAAGCCTGTGAATTACTAAGATGCCAATATATAAAGAATTTTAAGCTTAAAATTTAAGTTGATCAAATCTAACCAAAGTGGAAGAAATTATTATTTTATTAAGGCAAGTCTATGTTCATAAGATCGGATTCTATCCTTTCTAGTTTTTTAAAAAAAACTTAAATATAGCTGAATATTTATCCCTTCTGGCATATTTTATTAATTAAAATTTTATTAATTAAAATTAAAATATTTTATTAAAATTTTGTTGTCTGTACGACGTATATTAATTGCTTACTTCGTACCTAACTTACACCTTCGTGTATACATTTTATATTGAGTAGTTTCTGTTATGATCGACCAGTCTAATCTCAATTCCTTATCATTTTTAATTTGTTAATATATGTAGCCACCGATGTTTTTTTTTTTGTTCCTGGGTTCGAGAATAAGATATGTCCTCTATATCTTGATTTGAAATCTGTGGTACATCCTATGTATACATTCTTAGGTTGATTGGCAGTTATGACCTCAGTCTTGTATACCACATTTTTCCTTACACAGGAACTCCCTAATACACATAAATTGCAGTTCCGACAATTGCATGCTTTATTTCGGTTAGTCATTCCTCTGCGTTCTTTATCTATGTTAGTATCAATCCTGGAGGCTCAATGGCCCAGTGGTTAGGGCAGCAGCGGACTCGCGGTCGGAGGATCGTAGTTTCGATTTCCAGACCGGGCGTTGTGTGTGTTTATTGAGCCAAAGTACCTGAAGCTCCACGAGGCTCCGGCAGAGGGTGGTGACGACCCTTGTTGTACTCTTTCGCCCCAACTTTCTCTCACTCTCTCTCTTCCTGTTTCTTGAGTAACGCTGCGATGGACTGGCGTCTCTTCCAGCTGGGGGGAACACATACGCCACAGAAACCGAGAAACCGGGCCCATGTGCCTGGCGAGGCTTGAAAAGGGCGCATAAAAAAATAATAGTATTAATCGTACTCATATTGGGGCTACCCATATTCCCGTTATTCTCAAGCTTAAATCTATTTGTTCCCTGCGTTTATCGATCCTAAATTAGGCGTAGTTGAGTAAGAAAGTTTTAGACAAGTTCTATTAAAGATAGAACGGTATTTATGGCCCACGGGGAAATTCTTATCGATGATATTAAAACACATCTTTGAGAGATTTTTAACCTGCAGGTAAAAGGTGGGATTAAACCATATAACTTCCCGTTTTCTTGTAGTCTTACTTCCAGTTTGCCGCTGTTTGTTATTATTATTATTATTATTATTATTATTATTATTATTATTATTATTATTATTATACATGTTAGGATTTCTAGGAAATCTCCTAAAATGATAGGTGTCACGTTTTCAGAAGGATTATTTACGATCGAGATATCAATAACGGATTCAGGTAAGTTACATATATCTATGTAAATAAATATGAGTGTTATAATAATAGGAATATATACATATATATATATATATATATGTGTGTGTGTGTGTGTGTGTGTGTGTGTGTGTGTGTGTGTATGTATGTATAGTGAGGGAGAGATAGATAGATAGATAGATAGGTAGACAGATGATGCTAATATTGCGTTCATATAGATATGTGTGGTTATGTTTTTATTGTTTATTTTTGCTTTTTATTCGTGAGACCCTGATGTTGTGTCGATATAACCAAGCACACTACTTGAGCTTTTTCCCCTAAAATTACTGGTCTTGTGCCTACAATAGAAAGAATTACTACTACTACTACTGCTGCTACTACTACTACTACTACTACTACTACTACTACTACTACTATTACTACAAGTAGTAGCAGTAGGTTATTATTATTATTATTATTATTATTATTATTATTACTGTATAATAGTATCGACGAGGCACTTTGGGAGGAAAACCCTGCTTTTGCTTACTTCCTCAATAACCGCAGCCTTAAGAAATCTGTTAGTGAACGTGATCTGGATATTATTTTAAACAGCGATCTGCTTTGGACAAACCACATCCCTAAGACTCTCAAGGAGGCTGAGCGAGTCCTAGCATGACTCAGTAAGATATTTGTCAGCCGCTCTCCAGCTATCAATTTAAAAGTATGTGACTATGGTACGTCCACACTTAGAGTTTGCATCACAGGTCTGGAACCCTTACCTTACTCAGGATATCGATCTCCCGGAAACTGTTCAGACACGTGCAACCAAACGGATTTCCGCTGCCTGGCATCTACCTTACTCTGAACGTCTTGCTTCCCTGGACATGGGCCCATTAAAGCTGACTTCTGGTAACTGGCTTGGTAGACATCCACAAGATTATCCACCATCTTTCCCAACAAAAACTTTGTTCACCTTTTTGAATTCCATATTTCAAACACTCGTGGACATGATTCCAAAACCAAAAAGACAATACCCATGACATTCGGAAATATTTTCATGCTCAGAATTCATGAAGCAGGAAATAAATTACCTGCATCAGTTGATAGCTGCCAAGGTACTACATCCTTCAAAACTTCTATGCTACCTGAAATTCGCCAACAGTACACCTAATGACTCCCTTTCCTTTTCTAGGGTACCTGAGCACTTATAGAGCACATTCGTTGTGATTATTATTCTCTTTTACTCTTCTACTTGTTCAGTCATTTGACTGTGGTCATGCTGGAGTACCGCCTTTAGTCGAGCAAATTGACCCCAGGACTTTTTCTTTGTAATCTTTGTACTTATTCTATCGGTCTCTTTTGCCGAACCGCTAAGTTACGGGGACGTAAACACACCAGAATCGGTTGTCAAGCGATGTTGGGTGGGGGGGACAAACACAGACACACAAACACACACACAAACACATACATATATATATATACATATATACGACGGGCTTCTTTCAGTTTCCGTCAACCAAATCCACTCACAAGGCTTTGGTCAACCCGAGGGTATGATAGAAGACACTTGCCATGATTATATATATGATATATAATCATATATCTAAATACACTACATAGTTAAATAATCAAACATAAAAATATGTATTAATATATATTGTGATTATTATTGCAAACACAGACACACACATATATATATATACATACATAAATATAACTATATCTCTATGTATATATATATATATATATATAATATATATATATATATATATATATATATATATATCTATATATATATATATGATATCTATTTATAAATATTTATGAATTCTCATTATATATACATATAATTAAATAAATACACGTATGTATGTGAAAATGTGTGACGTGTGTGTGTGTGTGTTTCTAACTTTAGCAATTGATACTGCGGCACATGGCTGCAGATCGATGAAACAAAAGTAGCACATGAGTCTGACAGTTAATAAGATGAGTGGCAAGAAACTTCAATAAATCTGCAACTCAATGAGAAGGATATTAATATATAAGCATATTGCAGTCGTCAACCGATGCTTCTATTTGTGACTAAATACAGACTTATATGGAAGGAGGAGTCGGGTGAAGTTATTAAACGGTATCGTAGGACGTAAGAGAAATGTAAACAAAGAGAAGCAGTGAGTAGTAGTAGTAGTAGTAGTAGTAGTAGTAGTAGTAGTAGTAGTAGTAAGTTATTTTATTATTATTATTATTATTATTATTATTATTATTATTATTATTATTATTATTATGTATTATTACGACTGTACAACAGTATCAACCTATTTCAGTATGCACTTTTGGATTAAAAAACCCAGCTTTTACACACTTCCTCAACAACACCAATCTTAAGAAGTCTGTTAGTGAAAGTAATCCGGATTTTATTTTAAACTGCGATCTGCGTGAACAAACCACATCTCTAAGTTTGTCAAGGAGGCTGAACCACATCTCTAAGTTTGTCGCAGCATCTCTCAGTAAGATCTTTGTCAGCCACTCTCCAGCCATTTATTTAAAACTGTATATGACTATGATACGTCCGTTCACACTTAACAATTTGCATCAGCAATCTCGAACCCCTACCTTGCTCAAAATATCGAAAGAAAACTGATAAATGGGCAAAAATATTTAAAAGAATGTTCTAATGCTAAAACTCGGTGGAAAAAGAGATGACAGACCGTGTCAGTTTGAAGGTGGAAAACGTTGTCTTTCCGATACTATTTTAATGTTGGTTCTTTTCAGCGTAAAAGTCTATAAGTTAGCGAATATCTAAAACTTTGATGAATAGAATAACTTGTTCAAAATGTTTGTGCAGTCGGTGGAGTGACAATAAAAAAATAAATGCACTCTTTTAAAGCCTAGCCAGGCTCATGGGCCCAGTTTCCCGGTTTCTATGGCGTATGTGTTCCCCAGCTGATGGGACGCCAGTCCATCGCAGCGTTACTCATTTTTGCCAGCTGAGTGGACTGGAGCAACGTGAAATGAAGTGTTTTGCTCAAGAACACAGCACGTCGCCCGGTCCAGGAATCGAAACCACAATCTTACGATCATGATGCTGACACCCAAACCACTAAGCCACGCGCCTCCACGGGTGACAATAAGCAGTAGACTAAATTAGTAGACTAATACTTAATATGTTACTCTACTTAGTTTCGTTGCTATGGTTTTTAATCTCAAGTCGATCTGGCAGTAAAATTTGCCGGGAGGGATCGATAAAAAAATATTGCAATTTACTACACCTTTCAACTATAGTCCTGCAATCTCATGACAACCTAAAGAATCGATATGATAGCCAATGAATCTGTGAACTTTTCTTCTAGATTCAATATTTTTTAATATCTTTCTAAGTTTATTTATGTTCACATTGTAAAACCCGTTTTGGGTTGACATTGACTTTTCGTTATTCTAATTATGATAAATACCAGTAATATACTAGATCAATACTTGTTATATTCTCTGTTTTTGCTGTACGCCACATAATCCACTAGTAATAACTTTAGGAAGCTACATAATCCACGAGTAATAACTTTAGGAAGTTTTGTACCAAGTGCCACCTACTGTCCAGCAAGTATTTATAACTTGTGACTTACGTCACATTGTAGGTTCAAGTCTGTAGAAGTGAATTTTGCGTTTCTCTCTCTCTCTAGTTTCAACAATGGAAATAATCCCCAATAGAACTGGATCTACTGTTAATTTATCATCCGTTGTAGCACCAGCAACTGGTCCTTGCGTGCCTTTTAGAGAAGTAAACTCTGTTGGGACCCTGGAAATGGTCGCCTTTAATTATGTCATTGAGAAATAAAAATATTCTCTCTATAAATGTTGTAAATTTGTGGTTGCTTGACAAACAGCTTTCATCATTACTAATTGTATTCACTTTACATTTGGACAGTAATGTTCGAGCAGAGATTCATAAACATTACCAACTACATTGCTCTTCCTTGAAGAAACGACTCATATCTCTGAAATCTATAAAGTATCATTTCCCTAACAATCATAAAGTAGGAAACGTCCAACTGCACATGTCAATACAGTCTCCACTGCGTAGCAAATAGCAAACGTATTCCTTTTTCATTGCTATTCAGTATCCTTTACTGAATTCTAAAGCTGACAATTTCGAATTCTATATTTTTATGTAGTAAGTACATAGTGCTTATGTAACTACTGAATGTTTTGTTTGCAGATAATGTCAGCTCAAATCTTCCTACAGCCTGTAGATAAGAGAAATGCTTATATTGCAGCCAACGTTTCATTGTTATCAATAGTGTACAGCAAGAACATAATATATTTGTGTTTCTCTAACATGCTGATGAATCCTATAAAATAAAATAAGTAAAATATATGCATCAATCGTCTGAAATCTAATTATACTACAGCATTTATAATAATTTAATTAAAACTGCCCGATTTTGCTGCAACCATTCACAATCAATACGAGACGAAATAACCCCGAGAAATTCCACCAATGGAAAGCAATAGAATTATGTTTCATTGAAAGAAATCCTTTACGAAGCTTTTAAAAAGAATTGAAACAAGAACTGAAACATGAAAAAGAAAAAAAAGCATTGAATAAAATTTCTTTTCTTTAGAAAATTGTATACAACGGGCGGCATATCGAAAATTATGTTTGCAAACAGGAAAATATTTAACCAATTTATCGACTAAGTATAATGCAAAATTGTTTGTGTTGTTCAAAGGTTTTGACCTTCACATACATGTGATAGATAGATTTACTTTATTATCGTTCCTAGTGAGGGGTAATGATATATTTCTCACGAAATACATCTTTAGATGAGAAGAAGTCGATTGTAATATTTATAAAGGGTGGGACATACATTATGATCATTATTTCCTGTCGAAATCCCTCGGTAGCACAAATGAAATAAATCTAGTCAGGGAATGAAACTGAGAGAATCTCTGAAAGAGAATATAAATTTGGTTCGACGACCGTTACCACATAAATACGAAGCATTAATTTCCACCAGCCAATGGTACAAATTTATATTAAAATGAGTTCTGGCGTACCTTTTCAAGCAACCGCAATCGAGTTGCATTTTACCAAACCACGGCGGGAACGTTTCTTCATTAGCTTTCGTAGGTCCACCCCTTGGTGTTGTGTGCCTCGCATGCCATCAATATAGTTAAGTTTCCAAAATATAACTTCCTATAAGACTTGCTCATCAGCACGATAGCACTGACCATTAAAGTCTACATTGCCTTCGTAGGAGAAAGGGATGTGCATACACTGTGAGATGTTTGAACCGTCAAAAGAGGACTAGTATAGGTACGATCATGGCGATCTTAATGCTTCTCTTTCATAGGTCATGTTTCAGGTCTATATAGGAGAATGTTCTCTGATCGCCCTGAAGAAGGCTAGATTTGCTGACTTCGAAAGGTACAGCCATACTTGTTTTAGTAAGCCTAGCTATTCCAGTTACCCAACAAAAACTACGTAATTGAAATTATGTTTAGTGATGTGCACAATGATTGATGTGAAAGAGAAAAAGGTGCAGCTAGGGGACAACAGAAAGGTTTTACAGTATTTTACAATGACTAAAATAACAGGAATTAATAAATTTATTTTGCAAATTTCCTGATATGAAAACTTTGAAACAGATAATGTTATATTTCAGGGCAGTCAATTTTTCTGGGTTTTTTTCTTTCTTTTTGCCAAATAACCACACGCACTGTATACTCATTATTCGCTTCAGCTTTAACTGAATTGAAGAACATTTGAAGTCCACTAATAGGTATATTGGCCAATCTAACGGATCATTACTTCATTTATTTATCAATGAGCAGCATCTCTTCACAACCATGTTTCATATTCAAATTGGGAAACCATGCCACCGTCTGATTTAAAAGAAAATCTTTTTCACCTTCTATCCCCAGATGTATCCTCATTCACTATTCCCATTCTCGGTCTTCAACCTCTCCTCTCACCTTATTTTCTCTCCCACCTCACCTACGCCAGCTCCTTGATCTTTTACCATTTTTCTTCATTCTCTCTCTCTCTATCTATCAATCTATCTACCTATCTATCTATCTGTCTATCTATCTCTGCCTCTCTCTCTCTCTCTCTCTCTCTCTATCTGTCCGTCTCTCTCTCTCTCTATCTGTCCGTCTCTCTCTCTCTCTCTCTCTCTCTCTATCTATCTATCTATCTGTCTCTCTCTATCCCCCCCTCTCTCTCTCTTGTCCAGTTTTTCTCTCCTGTTTGTTCCTGTCTACGTTTAGAAACCCTCCATGTCTTGTATTCCATCGTTTCACAAACATAGGATGTAAAAGACTGCAATCTTTTTATTTCCCATGTGCTATCGTCAGCCACCTAAAGAAAGACTCTGTCTGAATCATCGGACACTCCATTCCCCACAGCTATTTTACAATGCTCTTTCTGTTACCCTTTTCAAATAATACAAGTCTTTCCGACGTGCACCACCACCAGTCTCCTTGGATTCTGTTTTATCCTGTATTTCTACTGATATTTCGAATGAAGCAGGTGCAACCAAAGCTAACACAACTTTAACCGGCTGATTTTTTTTTTATATTTGAAATTGTAAACAATTATCAATATATGTATCTTGGTTGAGTGTGTCACTTGTGTTATTATAACCGATAGCGTATATTTCTACGAGTAAAGATTATAAAGTAACCACAAATTTCTGTTATTAATTTATTTACTTATAAAGATAATCGATATTTGGTTTCAAAATAAATACTTCCCTCTGTATTCTACAAATTATAAACTGAAATTTGTTCGTTCGTTACATGTAATTGAAAGACATACATCTTTCTATTGATACTAATTCATTCATTGGCACCAGCAGGAACGCCATTTCTGACCCACTAATGCAATAGATTAAATATATTCCCAATATCATACACCACCTCCTGAAAGATTGAAAGATTACTTGATAAACTGAATTCTTAAACATTTTTCCAGAGACAGTTTATTAGATAACACAGGCGTCAAGCATTCATTTTTTTTAAATTGCGGCGGGGGAGGTCGAGCATTCTTCAAGAAATATGGTGATGTACATAGCATGTAGATGTTATTTCTTTCTTCATTATTCTTCTTAAAGCGAGAAAAATTTAATCCTCAATAATCGATAATACAAATGTAAATCTGGACGTTTCCTCTTCTACAGAATATCAAATTTTAATCTTTAAAACTTTTTCATAACTCTGATTCGTTTGAACAGGTGAGTTAGATAGATAGATTCTTCTTCTTCTTCTTCTTCTTCTTCTTATTATTATTATTATTATTATTATTATATTATTATTATTATTATTATTATTATTCCTTCTTCTTCTTCTTCTTCCTCATTTTCTTTCCATTTCAATTTGCAGGAATGAATATATACACACATAATTATGGACACAACAATACAGTTTATCTTATAAGTCTTTGTAATTATTTTGACACATATAACAGGCGTCACCGTTTTCCTAGTGACAGGCTACAATTCTGCAAACTAAATTTCTACAAATGAATCTCTCAGAAAAAAAAGAGAAAAGACACACATATTTGAACTCAGACTAGAAATACAGACCTACATAGGTAACGCCAGATAATTTTTGATCACACGCCATTCTTTCATCATCATCATTGTTCGACCGTGGTCGAGACAATGGAATTTACTATGCTACGCCAGACTTCACGGCCCATCATAGCATTACGGAGGTCCTGTTGTTGGATGCCTATATCCCTGAAGATTACATCAGGGTTGGAGACTGTGCACCCTCTGGTATCGCGAGCAGATGGCTTCCAGAGGAGAAGAGTGGAAATTACCTTGCTTTCAGCTCTACAACAATGTCCAGCAAATTGGATTCTTCTACCTTTCACAAGAGATGATGATGACCATTCTTTAAAGTTTAGACTATTCAAATATTATACTAAATAATGTTCATTCTGTTATAGTTAGTGACAAATAGTGGCTCAATGTTGAAAAGTGATGATTAACTGTCTATTATTTTTGAAAAACCTCTGTGTTAAATTGGAAGAGCAATACACAAGATTTAATAAGCTTACACTGAAATGGAGGAATGTATCTACATCATTAGCCTTTTCTAAATAAAAGTTTGAATAAATTGTCTCACGGAAATGTAAATGGCTGTTGCCCCCAAAACTCTCTATGAACGAAGATTAAAAGTTAAGAAATCGATATTGAAACTGACTAGTCAGCAATTGAATAACTTTCTTTAATATAAAAATAGTCTTAACCTTTAATTAGTTTAGACAAGATGTGTTTTCATAGATGAAGTGACAAGACCACCTTACCATCTGTTTGCTTCAAGTGATTGCTGTGTCTTTTCAAGATAAGTATTAGCGTTAAACATTTTTTAAGTAAATTAAAAGCTGCCATTTTATATAGATTTTGTTTTATTTTTTTAGTAGTATATAAATTTATTATATAAATTTTATTTGTAACCAAATAACAACTTAGTAATCTATCTTTTATATGCATTCTATCTGTGTGGAAGTGTAATAAGAAGCTTGCTTCACAACCACATGGTTCCGGGGTCAGTCCCGCTGCTTGGCACGGTGGGCAAGTGTCTTCTGCTAGATGGAAACTGAAAGGACCCCATTGTGTGTATATAAAAAAAAAATATATATATATATATATGTATGTATGTATGTATGTATGAATGCATGCATGCATGCATGTATGTATGTGTGAGTTTGTGTCTTTGTCCCTCACCACCGCTTGACAACCGTCCCTTTTTTTTAACATTCGCGTAACTTAGTGGTTCGGCTAATGAGTCCGGTAGAATAATTACCAAGCTTTACAAAAATAATAAGTACCAGGGTCGATTCGCTCGACAAAAAATTCATTAATGCATGCCCCAGCATGGCCGCAGTCTGATGACTTACGAAATTAAAAGCTAGCAGAAAAATATTGTTGTCCTTGTTGCAGTTGTGAACCAGCCTACATCAGACTTAATATGAAGACGTTTATCAAAAGCGATCTCCTCGTGATAATTCCGTCTGTTTTTATTTTATATCTATGACCACATAACTAAATTATGTTCTCACTTTTTAAAACTACACGTTGTGATTTGAAGAATATTTGGTTCGTATCTCTGGCAAGCTGAGAAATTACATAGAAGTAGGGAGTCATCTTAGTACAAGTGCTCACGGGAAATCATTTTTGAGAAAAATATAAAATTATTAATATAATTAGTTTATGAATAATCAACTTATTTTAAATTGATTTGTTCTTGAGGTTGTAATGAGTTCATATCTTACAAATAATATATTAGGGATTTCTTTCGAAAACAGTTTCAACTATAAACGCAAATGAATATTTTATATATGCCTGAGATTCTTAAATCCTGTTCAACAGGCTTCTTACTTGACTCAAAAATTACCCTGTGGATTTGAATGTTGTGCATTCAAGTATACCAAACATAACCATCGACTTGCTCCCGCTAAACGGCATTATTCATATTGTTTAATATAACAACTAAATTAGAAACTTCGCCAAAACTGAGTAGCAGGAGCGGAATCTAGAATAAATATTAGGTCTCTAAGTTATTAAAAATATGGAAATCGTTTAACCATTACCATTCGAGAAATATTGTGTATATCAGAGTACATTTTTATATGTGCGAGGGACGTTCAATAAGTAATGCCTCTGACCCACTTGCAGTTGTTTGATCTAGCTGAAATTTTGCATGTGCAATCATTTATATCTCTATAGAGTAAGTGGCAAATTACAGCTCTGAATTAATTGTGGTTTCTGATTTACAGGTGTTTGAACCGAGTCAAGTGTGAAATGGAGCCAGTTGAGTGTCGAGCAGTGATCCGGTTTTTGTATTTGAAAGGACGCACACCACGGGAGACTTTTGATGAAATGAAAGTAACTTATGGTGATGATGCCCCATCATATGACCTTGTAAAACGCTGGCATCGTGAATTCAAACATGGTCGGAACTCTGTAGAAACAGCTCCCAAATCTGGTCGCCCCCTTCTGCCATTAATGAGGCATCTGTCCGTCAAGTTGAGGCTGCCATTTTCGAAGATCGCATAATTATTCGCCAAATAGCCCATGAGGTCAAGATTAGTACCGGGTCTGTGGAAACTATCATTCATGACCATTTGCATATTTAAAAGGTGTCTGCCAGATGGATTCCCAGGTTGCTCACGCCTTTCCAGAAGCAAGAACGCGTCGAGTGCTCGAGGGTGAATTTGGAGATGTGCCAAGAAGATGAGTCAAAATTTTTCAAAAGACTGATTACACAGGATGAAACCTGGGTCCATCACGATGATCCAGAGACCAAAGCCCAGTCAATGCAGTGGAAGCACCGTGACTCACCCCCTCCAAAGAAGGCAAGGGTGCAGCCCTCCGCTGGCAAGGTCATGCTCACAGTCTTCTGGGACGAGGACGGAGTAGTGATGACAGATTTCCTGGCAAAGGGTACCACAATTGCAGGAGCCTATTATGCTTCACTTTTGAGGAAATTAAGAGAAGTTATCAAAATCAAGAGGCGGGGCAAGATCAGCAAAGGCATCCTCCTCCTGCAGGACAACGCTCCGGTCCACAACTCGCTTGTCGCCAGATCAGAAGCACAGGCGTATGGCTATGAACTCCTCCCCATCCCCCCTACTTTCCTGACCTTGCACCCTCTGATTTTCACCTCTTCCCAATCATGAAGTTGTTTTTGAAAGGAAAGCGTTTCCCAGATGATGCAGCCTTGATTTCTGAAGTCACGTTGAGGTTGGAGGACCAAGCTGGGTTCTTCTACAAAAACGGTCTCCAGAGCCGCATCAAACAATGGGAGAAATGCGTAATTCTGGGTGGTTCCTATGTAGAAAAAGACTAATAACTGTGCCAAGTTTCGTTGCTCTACTGCTATGGGAAGTGGGTCAGGGGCATTACTTATTGAACGCCACTCGTATCCTTAAACATTCGCTCGCTATTGTCTGTGGTTTATTATATAAATCTTATTTGTAACCAAATAACAACTTAGTAATATATCTTTTATATGCATTCTATCTGTGTGGAAGTGTAATAAGAAGCTTGCTTCACAACCACATGGTTCCGGGGTCAGTCCCGCTGCTTGGCACGGTGGGCAAATGTCTTCTGCTAGATGACTCTCTGAAGCCTTATTTTTTTTCAAGAGTAATTTTTAAGATTATGCTGTTTAAATTATCTCAATAAACAATATGTATTTCTCGACATCCTCTCTATGATGTTTATATCCCGAGATACTACAAAATTCGTTTAAAGAGTTCATGTGAAGAACCTTGGAAAGCAAACACAAAACCCAAATATTTATTTTTACATGCGCTGTCGTTGTGGAAGTGTTGCTTCGTAGGATCGGTATGCTGATATTTGCAGACAATACAATTCTACTTGGCTTATCAAAAGATTATCTATAGCGTGCAGTGAAGGGGTTCTTTGCCGAGTGCTGCAAGGCAGAGATGTGAATTAGTGTTGCGAAGACTGAGACTTTGATCTCGCGAAACTCGTCCCAGTGCACTCTGCATGTTTGTGAACATCACTGAGATATATGGAGTTTAAGTATTTCAGGGCCGTATTAAAGATTGTTGGAAATTAGGGGCCTTGATTGGGCACTAGAATTGAAGATAAGATGCTGGCACAGTAATGCGCCAGCTCTAGCATTCAATCCTCATGCGAGGTTGTTAAGCAAAAGCCAAACTCGTTATCTTCAATTCGATTTCCGTGCCTCTAATCACCTGTGTTCATGAATATTGGGTAACCACACAAAGAGTACACTAGAGAGTACAAGCAGCCGAAATAGAGCCCCTCCGAAGTGTCTCTGGAACATCGTTACTCGGTAGGGTCTGTTGTTTAGAGATTAGGGATTCTCTCCAGATCGAGCAGCTACTTTCCACATTGAGAGGTCACAACTCCAGGACCGCGGACAGGTGATTAGAATGTCACAAAGAATCGCAAGACGGATTCTTCAAACTGAGATAACGGGTCGGAGATAAAGTAGATCAAGAACGAGATGGTTGGATAAAAGCCATAGTCTCAGTTGGTCAAGCTTAGGATTTTAGCCGAAAAGTGTAATGGTGGTTGCTTCTGATAGGACACTAAAGAGGAGACGCTATAATTGTGTGTATATGTTCATTCCTGCAAATTGAAATGGGAAGAAAATGAAGATGACGGACAAGAAGAAGAAGAAGAAGAAGAAGAAGAAGAAGTAGTAGTAGTAGTAGTAGTAGTAGTAGTAGTAGTAGTAGTTGTAATAGTAGTAGCAGCAGCAGCAGCAGCAGAAGAAGAAGAAGGATGGGTGGAAAAATGGAATTGAACAGAAATACACTTATTGGTTAAAGTTGATATATTGGAATGTGTCGACACGAACACAATGTTGATGCCTATTCTCTAGCTTTCTCATTAAAAGAATATTAAAGGAAATATTATTAAGTTTAGAACTCGCTGCATATAACAAAATACCGTGACGTTTACTTCGAGACTCCGTATATTTGCTACGCGAAATGGTATGATAAAACAACTGAAACTCCTCGAAACTAGAACTTTCTTCGCATCTCTTATCATATGATTTGAGTTTGTGGCTTTTCCCATTTCACTCGACAGTAGAAATCATCATCAATGAGAATGATGTTGCAGAATGATAAGTAAAGCTTGATGATCAATAACAATCACAATGGGAGGAAAATAAAATAGTAATATAAAATATAAAACAAAATAGTAAATTGAAAAATAAATTATGATGTAATTGATCAAAAATTAATTAAACCTGTCATTGGCACATGCCTAATTTGCAATAGTCATCTATTCTACTACTAATAATAATAATATTACGTCTGCTGGTAATAACAAGGATTTCATAATTTGTCGCAAAGCAGTTTTGAGTGGATACGTTCGACTCCAATACTTGACTGCTTCTTTATTTTATCAGTCCAGGAGGGATTATTGAACAGAGTTGACTTCGGCGGAATTTGAACTGAGAATGTAATGAATCCATAGAAATGTGACAAAGCATTTTCTCCGACGCTGTAACGACTCTGCCAGCTCGCAGACTTTTGCAGATAATAAAACTTCTGTTTTTTGGGAGGTTTTTTGTCTTGTTTTGTTTTTTTGTTTGTTCAGGAACAAGTCCAGCAGTCCAGAGAAGAAGGCTTAAGCAATATCAATGCTTGACCAGTTCTTTATTTTATCGACATCCTAAAGGGTGAAAGATAATTTTTTTTTCAGTAGGATTTGAACTCAAAACGTTGACACTTTAGAAGTACAGCAAGCTATTCCCGCTAATGCTCTAACCATTCTGCGCATGCTTTAATACATAGCAATAGCGTAGTATTACGAGACGCCTCAGATCCCAAACAATCAGATACATACGATACATAAGCAGGCATCTTAGCTACGAGGGCATCACACGAAATGCGTCGAAATATTTGCTGGTATCAAGTGCAAAGATATAACATTCGTCGAGGCTCTCAAAGGCAAATGGACTCACTTGGAATAAAGGTCAATTTTATCGACGAATTTTATCACCTTTCAAATGTTACAAGGAAGAGTGATAGATTGAAAGTTATCAGGATCAGAGAGCTTGCCCTATATGAAGATCTAAGGTCATATATTGGAAGACTGGTACAGATTTCTGAAAAGATATTGGGTGAAAGAGCGCACAAGAGATTGAAAGTGTTCTGTTATAATAGGAGGTAAATTTGGATTGTATTGTTTGAAAGTAATTGAAGTGAAATAGATTCTAAGAAGAGACAAAATATATTTGGAACTCTTTCATTGGTTTCAGTCACAGCATTGGGGGAATGCTGGACGACGGTCTCCAAGACTTTACACGATCCCATTGACCTTAGATCTGATTTTTATATTGTGGTACTATCAACCTCTTTTGCCGCTATGTTATGGGGACGTAAACAAACCAGCACATTTGTCAATCAGTGATGGGCTGGGAGACGTCAAAGACTCACACACATATATGCATTAGCTCTCATATTCACAGTCTGGTTGGCGTTCCTTGGGATTATATTTGAGCAATGCGATTACGAATCGAATCATGACGTCATGCTTGTACCGAGTGACCGGTGAGACATTTGGACATATTTTTACTTTCCGAAAAGTTCATGATAATAAATCTAACTGAGAAACAAATCCAGTTGGCTTAAGCTGATCTCAGACTAATATTACAATACAAAAATTTATTTTTACACCATGCCCCAGAATGTCTTTTCTTTGTTTGAGTAATTAAAATTACTTTATAAAAGCTTCATTGTAACAATGGACGATAATGTCCGCGTTAGTTTAATCGATAACAATCGATAAAAAGTTGTTTTTTTAATGCAAAAATATCAGTTCGCTAGAAACTTCTATCATTTTCCATGTTACGTCTCTGTGAAAGCGCTTAACGATCTGTGATATTGAAAATAACTCACAGACTTTTGATTAAACCCTTCTAGCAAATAAAAGCATTTATGCAGAGGCGGTTCATTTTTTTTTTTTTGTCTTTTTGTTCTTATTTCTAGTTTTGAAGAATTTATATTTTGATGTTGTTTCACTTGTTGCATTTTTAAACAGACGTTTTTATTTTATTTTAGAACTTTACAGCGGTTTACATTAAAAGCTCCTATGGACAGTGACTGCTATTAAAACCATTAATTTTTCTGTTTGCATCAAAGAACAAATTCAGAAAAAAATTAATATGTCTTAATGTCATTACTATGAATATCTGAAATTCTGTTTGGACGGTAATGGATATTTAAAAATTGTATTTGTCAGCATGAAACAAATATTTTATACGTCTTTGGAAGTAAAGAAATTTAAATATGAAATTTTCATTTGACACTATATTTCAAATGGTTATAATATTACAAACGATGACTAAAGCAGTTGGACTAATACTAACATAACGAAGCAAATATCACCCTGTTGAATAAGTTTAAATCAGTTTTCCCCTGTGAAAGTAACCGAGAAATTGCGGTTTAGCCCTCGATTCAACCAACCAGTCTCAAAAGTCCGCAACGTGGCTATGGGCGTTGATCTTCCTCATTTGACCAAGCGAGAAAACAATTGAAGAGAAGAAAGAACAGCTTCATATACGCCTTATTCAGATATATATATATATATCTTTTAAATACTGTCTTTAGAAAGAGTTAACTGGGTGACGGAAACCAATGGAGGAATATGAAAGTGTCAGCTGGAGATATAACCTGGTAATTAATTATCAAATGTTCTCAGACACAAATACTTAAAGAGAAATTATATTTGCGTAAATATTCGGCAATATTAGCTACCGATACCAGACACAGACGAAGATATATTCTGTCTTTGTAATATTCAATTTTCAACTTTGTTAATTTTATTTAACAATTGATCATTATTATTGTCATTCATAAGTTATCAGTAAAATATTCACATTTCCGCTCGACTTGAACAATTATATGTGCACAGACATTAAGTTACAAATATAATCGAAGCCTATCTCTTTACAGAAGTATATTTACAGTCGAATAACTTCAGCATTACTAAGAAGCATTAGCAATTCATTACTTATGAAACCTTGGAGAGGCCATATAATAATAGAATGTTTATTTCTGAAAAGGTCGGCCATAGAGAGAGCGAAACGATTAAGACGGTAAAGCATATATTTAACCTTCTTGATCACAAATATTGTTTTATTTGAAACGGATCATCTAACAGATAACAGGTGGGAAAGTTTTCAAGTGTTTTATGGGTCATTAGATTCAAATCAAATGAGTCCATCAAAGAATATCAGTTTTGTTGTAAATGTATATTCCTATACCTAATAAACCGACATACATTATATACGCACAGACACACATACATTTATATATATATATATATATATATATATATATATATGCATACATAAACATGTATATGCATATATATACACAAGCATGCACGCTCACACACACATATATATACATTTGCACATATATACTTATATATGTACGTGTATATATATATATATATATATATATATATATATATATATACACGTACATATCTAATCAGAGGCGGTAAATTCGCCACAATAGAAGCAAGGTTCGAGTCAACGGAGCGTGCAAGGGAGTACTCGACTCGAACTTGCAAAGTGGAAATATTTTACTTTTACCTTTATATCTGGGACGTAGGACGTCCCGGAAAAAAAATTTTAAATGCCCCCCCCCCCCCCCACCGAAGTAGAGGTAAGCTGGATTGTAGCCACACTCCTATACAAGAGGGGGGACAAGATACAATTGATCGAAATTACAAGAGACGGGCTAACAATTCCAGTCTGTTACATATTTTGAGTATTGTTATCACTAGCGATATCAAGATATAACTTCGTATTTTGTATTTTATGTGTAGATGTATATATATAGATGTACATGTAATATGTACACACATATATACACATATATACATGCACTAGCTCTATGACCTGGCAACGACGGGTCTTTAATGCTAGTATACACATATATAACTGACGAGATGCAAGAGCAGATTTCCGCCCCAACATCGAAAACTTGGAGTTTTATTATGACAACCGAATAATTGTCACATATTATATTACAGATAAAGACCTCTATTTACATAATATCGAGGTCTTATTCATTCTTTTGCTGTCATACTATTACTATTAACATATATATATACATATATATATATATATATGTGTGTGTGTGTGTGTGTGTATATATATACATATATATATATATATATATATATATATATATATATATATATATATATATATATATATATATATATATATGTATATGTATATATATCTGCCTACCTGTCTCTGTTTGTCTACGTATTTACATTTATAACTACTTCTATAAACATAAACATTTTATGTATCCTTAGACTTTTACATTCAGGAAACTTTTATAACTATAAAACTACAACATGAAATGAAAGCTCCTCATATCTCCTTATATTCTACTACTTTTTACTGTATTTTATTGTGCTTTTATTTTATTTTAATTCACCGTCCTCCTTTAGCTTCCTAACTACGCCTGCTAACGGCGTTACTCTGTTGTCTTACTGCATCGAGAAAGAAAGAGAGACAGACAGACAGACTGAGAGAGGCAGAGAAAGAGACAGATTCGTGTAAAATTATATTTACCAATACAGTGCACACTTGGACGTGGGAAGATCTTCGGCAGTAGAAATATTCTTTATGTGTTATCTTCGCCTGTTCTAGGTCTCAAAATGTATCTTTCCCTACATAAAGGATAAAGCAAACACCAACGTAAGATTCCATAATCCCCAGAGTCACTTGCAAGGCGGCGAGCTGGCAGAATCGTTAGCACGTCGGGTGAAATGCTTAGCGGTATTTCGTCTGCCGTTACGTTCTGAGTTCAAATTCCGCCGAGGTCGACTTTGCCTTGCATCTTTTCGGGGTTGATTAAATAAGTACCAGTTACGCACTTGGGTCGATATAATCGACTTAATCCGTCTTTCTGTCATTGTTTGTCCTCTCTGTGTTTAGCTCCTTCTGGGCAGTAAAGAAATAGGTATTTCGTCTGCTGCTATGTCCTGAGTTCAAATTCCGCCGAGGTCGATTCTGCCTTGCAACCTTTCGGGGTCGATTAAATAAGTACCAGTTATGCACTGGGGTCGGTATAATCGACTTAATCCGTTTTTCTGTCATTGTTTGTCCTCTCTGTGTTTAGCTCCTTCTGGGCAGTAAAGAAATTGGTATTTCGTCTGCTGCTATGTTCTGAGTTCAACTTCCGCCGAGATCGATTCTGCCTTGCATCCTTTCGGGGTCGATTAAATAAGTACCAGTTACGCACTGGGGTCGATATAATCGCCTTAATCCGTTTTTCTGTCCTTGTTTGTCCTCTCTGTGTTTAGCTCCTTCTGGGCAGGAAAGAAATAGGTATTTCGACTGCTGCTATGTTCTGAGTTCAACTTCCGCCGAGGTCGATTCTGCCTTGCATCCTTTCGGGGTCGATTAAATAAGTACCAGTTACGCACTGGGGTCGATATAATTGACTTAATCCGTTTGTCTGTCCTTGTGTGTCCCCTCTGTGTTTAGCCCCTTGTGGGTAGTAAAGAAATAGAAATAGGTATTTCGTCTACCGTTACGTTCTGAGTTCAAATTCCGCCGAGGTCAACTTTGCCTTTCATCTTTTCGGGGTTGATTAAATAAGTACCAGTTTCGCACTGGGGTCGATGTAATTGACTTAATCCGTTTGTCTGTCCTTGTTTGTCCCCTCTATGTTTAGCCCCTTGTGGGCAATAAAGAAATAAAAAATATCTAGAGTCACTTGCATCCCCTACCAGACATCCTTGCGAAAGTTAACATAGATCAGGAGGAAAACTCTCATCAGAGTATAAAAGCAATTAGAGAGAGTTACCATGGCAGATGCAATACACACACAGGAAGGCTGATTAATGCTTGGATATTCTGAATAGTTTAATTCAAGAAAAGTTTTCAGGTGAAGCTTATTATGAATTGAACTACTAATTAAAGGTACACACGAAGTAGTTGGGATTAAAATAATGTTGTGTACCATCTTGTGTAACATATTTGTGTACACTCAAACGTAGAAAGACCTCCTCTGTAGTTACTTTCTCAGAAGAGATATTCTCTCTTTATACATCATTGTGTATTGAATGACCGATTAGTTTATATGTTTTATGTTTATTTCTAATTCAAGAATTAAGTCCGATTCAAATTTAGTGCAAAATAATTTTATGTGATAAAATAAAATGATTTAGCGCTCGGCCATTGTTTTAATAACATTTGATGTACTAATATCTATTTCTTTACTACCCACAAGAGGCTAAACACAGAGAGGACAAACAAGGACAGACAAACGAATTAATTCGATTATATCGACCCCAGTGCGTAACTGGTACTTATTTAATCGACCTCGAAAGGATGAAAGGCAAAGTCGACCTCGGCGGAATTTGAACTCAGAACGTAACGGTAGACGAAATACCTATTTCTGTTTCTTTACTACCCACAAGGGGCTAAACACCGAGAGGACAAGCAAGGACAGACAAAGTGATTAAGTCGATTATATTGACCCCAGTGCGTAACTGGTACTTATTTAATCGACCCCGGAAGGATGAAAGGCAAAGTCGACCTCGGCGGAATTTGAATTCAGAACGCAGCGGCAGACGAAATACGTATTTCTTTACTACCCACAAGGAGCTAGACACAGAGTGGACAAACAAACGGATTAAGTCGATTTTCTCGACCCCAGTGCGAAACTGGTACTTATTTAATCGACCCCAAAAGGATGAAAGGCAAAGTCAACCTCGGCAGAATTTGAACTCAGAACGTAACAGCAAACGAAATACCGCTAGACATTTCGCCCGGCGTGCTAACGTTTCTGCCAGCTCACCGCCTTTTGATGTGCTAATATCGTTAAGGCAGTGAGTTAACAGAATTGTTACCGCGCCGCACAACATGCTTAGCGGCATTTCTTCATGTTCTGAGTTCAAGTTTCGCCGAGATCGACTTCACTTTTAGTCCCTTCGGTGGCCGATAAAATTAAGTGACATTTCAAAACAGAGGTCGATGCAGTAGACTCTTTCCTGCCTTAGAATTGCTAGTTTTGTGTCTAAATTCGAAAGAATATATTAAAAGCTTCAATATTATTATTTGTTTTCAAAATAGCAAATATTTAATTAAAGCTGACAGAATTAATTTTATTCCAATTTTGTAATTACCACCCCAATTATACCCAAGAATTTAAAGACGTAAAATGTATAGAATAGATATTTCGGCATATAAGGAAGCACTGTGTGGCATTATATGTATCTGGTAGAGTAAGAATGATGACCAAACTGGAGCCAATCCAATAATGTCCAACTTCGAAGATAGCAGAATATTTTTTTGCCAGTCTTATTTTAAGTTGTATTAAACAGTGAACAATAATATAAATTAATATTCACAGTAATTCATGTGTTATCGAAAAGATGACAGTTCAAGTAATATAAGAAAGCTGTCTCTACATTCAATTCGTAAAAAGTATCAGTAGCAGAATTAAATCAATCGACAATACATAAGATTTTAAAACGACAACATTTATAAGAACAAAGCTCTATATCTGAATATTAATAGTTGGTCATTTTGAATGTCACACGCGTATAGAGCGGATAATTTCATTTCTGAAAAGTAAAACGAACATAGTTTTGAGACCTGGCCAATTCATCTATCTACACACGCATCTCAGTTCAGGTTAGATAAATAAAAGTGGCTTTTGTAGTAGTGATGTTATATAAACAGATGAAAAGATGTGCAAACGAATAAGCTACTTTGGCTTGTAAGATGTGGAGCTATTGTATAACGACTGGTAAACTTTTCTTGCGATGTTAAGCTGCGATCTTTTGTTATTTGCTGCAACTGAAGGAAGGGGCAGTGTCGGTTACTTTGAAGGTTCTTTGAGAGCAATTCACATCACTAATGTTCCGTTTAAAATGATACATGTGTTATTGGGAGTTACACACACGTGTATATATATATATATATATATATAGGAAGGATTCACAAAAACAAATATATATATACATATATATATATATATATATATACATATATATATATATATATATATATATATATATATATATATATATATATATATATATATACATTTAACATTCTATTATTTTATTTTATTTTACTATATTATATTATCTTATATTATATCATTATAAGATTGTAAATAAAACGTGAAAATCAGACAAGGTTGGAATTCCTTTTATTAATATATTCTTCTATACACAATCACACACACCCGTATATATATATATATATATATATATATATAATATATATATATATATATATATATATATATATATATATATATATATATATATATATATATATATACGATGGGCTTCTGAGCAGTGAAAGAATTCCAGTGGGATAATGTTCTGAGAAAGAAGAACTGGGTGAGGTAGGCAGTGAAGAGCGATGGTGGTGGAATGTAATGAGAGTGAGAAGAGGCGGGGAGACGATTAGGATCGCAGTGCTTAAATGAAGAAGATACAAGACCAGACAGATGCGAACATATGAAGCGACTGATTATACTAGCGAGAAAACAGACAGAGAAGAGAGAGACATTACGTGTGCCAGACACGTTACAATAGTTTAAACATCGGCAAAACCTAATAGTAGTTTAAGCCGCGACGTGACAGCTTAGTTTTTGAAAACTTATCAAAGTTGATTCAGTACGTGCAAAGAAGAGGAAAGATTTGTGAACTACTGGACGGTGTATGTTGACATCAAGCTAAAGCAACGTGGCTGGTAATTGGTCTACATTCTTTTATTCTTTTACTTGTTTCAGTCGTTTGGCTGCAGCCAGGCTTCGGCACCGCCTTGGGGGGTTTTAGTGGAACAAATCGATGCCAGGACATTTTTTTTTAAGCTTGATATTTATTCAATTGGTTTCTCTTTGCCGAACCGCTAAGCTACAGGGACGTAAACACATCAACCCCAGTTGTCAAGCGGTAGTGGAGGACGAACATAGATATAAAGACACTCACACACATAGCTATACACACACACACACACATACACACACACACACACACACATATATATATATATACAAAATAAGAAAATGGAGAAATACATCTAAATCAAATATCAATTACCAGACAAAACTCAATCACATACTTTATTTAACCACCACATAAGAAACTGTAGGGTTAAACATAAAAAAGTAGAGCAAAACAGTGTACAAAAAGGAGTATACGTAAAAAAGTGTGCATAAAAGAGTAATGTTATACAATAAGTAGATTATATATAAGAGAATATAAATATAAGTAAATATAAATATAAATATAGATTACATCTTACAGCTGTTTCGGCCATGCAGATAAGTATGTCTCATTTTACTTATATTAGCCTTTTATGGTAGGTCACACTGTTTTGCTCTACTTTTTTTATGTTTAACGCTACAGTTTCTTATGTGGTGGTTCAATAAAGTATGTGATTGAGTTTTGTCTGGTAATTGATATTTGATTAGATGTATTTCTCCATTTTCTTATTTTGTATTATGAATTTGTGGTAAAACATTTTACCTTTGCCCATATAATACAGTAAATGAATTGATTGCATCGCAATCCTTAACATTTATGTATTAACTTTGTTGGGTACTTCACTAGCAGTATATTGGATATATGTTATCCCATGGAGGGTTGCATTCACAACCCCTATCTCAATTTGTATATATATATATATATATATATATATATATATATATATATATATATATATATATATACGAGTGGACAAACGAAAGAAGGGTACTCAACCAATTCTTGGGAGTTACACACACGTATATATATCGGGAGAGTTAACAAAAGAACAAATATATATATATATATATATATATATAATATATACAACTGGCTTTTTTCGGTTTCCGTCTACTAAATCCTATCACAAGGCATTGCAGGGACCGAGGCTGTAGTAGAAGGCACTAGCCCAGGCATAGAGACAGGGGAGTATTGCAGTTTGCTTGAAGCATTGTGTATTCTTTGTAAAATATAACGTGTCTTGAATGGCACAACAATACTATAATAATATTTTAAAGACTCATGGAATTGGTGGTGTAGATAGTGTATGATTTTTCTGATGGCGTAGTCCATTCTACATTGTTGTGCCATTCAAGACACGTTATATTTTACAAACAATACACAATACTTCAAGCGAACTACAATATTCTCCTATTTCTAATTATGTTTTTTTTTATGTTCTCGGTATAAAATATATAAACGATAAGCAAAAACTAAGAAACTTTTATGAGATACTATCAACGAGATAAAATACTAAAATACTTTGAACGCTTAAAAAGCGGGAAGAATATCGTTCAAAATAACAATTAAAAGACAACAAAACAGATATCATCAGTCCAATTTCTTCGACTGATGATATCGAGAATCGGACAGACATGAAACTACAGTGAATGTCTAAAAGCAACGAAAGAAAGGCTAAACAAGCAGGCGATCCATGGAATTCAACCAGAGCAGTGGATATATGATGTGATGACGACGACCACGGCGATGATGATGGTGATAATCGTTTTTCATGTGGATCCTTATTTTGAATAATTAACTACTAATTTTCGGCGCAGGAGTGGCTGTGTGCTAAGTAGCTTGCTAACCAACCACATGGTTCCGAGTTCAGTCCCACTGCGTGGCACCTTGCGCAAGTGTCTTCTACTATAGCCTCGGGTCGACCAAAGCCTTGTGAGTGGATTTGGTAGACGAAAACTGAAAGAAGCCCGTCGTATATATGTATATGTTTGTGTGTCTGTGTTTGTCCCCCCCCTCCCAACATCGCTTGATAACCGATGCTGGTGTGGTTACGTCCCTGTAACTTAGCGATTCGGCAAAAGAGACCGATAGAATAAGTACTAGGCTTACAAAGAATAAGTCCTGGGGTCGATTTGCTCGACTAAAATCGGTGCTCCAGTATGGCCGCAGTCAAATGACTGAAACAAGTAACTAACATTATGTTGAAAACATCGCATTTTCATATTTTCTAACCAAACTCCACAGCATATAATTATAAAGACTAGATCATAGTCTGATGGGCGTTGAAACGGTCCAGGTGGGCGCCTGTGCCCAAGGGAGCTGTAGGGGAGTGTTAGAGAAAAAGGAGGCGTTGGGAGGAAGGCAGTGGTTTGGGAGACGCTATTAGTTTATTTTAATATTATTATAGTATTGTATATAGTGTGTGTATACGTTTGTGTCTGTGTTTGTCCCCCCAACATCACTTGACAACTGATGCTGTTGTGTTTACGTCCCCGCAACTTAGCGGTTCGGCATAAGAGACTGATAGAATAAGTACTAGGCTTACAAAGAATAAGTCCTGAGGTCGATTTGCTCGACTAAAAGCGGTGCTCCAGCATGGCCACAGTCAAATGACTGAAACAAGTAAAAGGGTAAAGAGAGTGAAGAGTATATAATATTATATTAAATATTAAGGCGGCGAGCTGACAGAATCGTTAGCACGCCGGGCGAAATGCGTAACCGTAATTTCGTCTGCGGTTACGTTGTGAGTTCAAATTCCGCCGAGGTCGACTTTGCCTTTCATCCTTTCGGGGTCGATAAATAAAGTACCAGTTGCGCCCTGGGGTCGATGTAATCGACTTAATCCCGTTGTCTATCTTTGTTTGCTCCCTCTATATTTAGCCCTTTGTGGGCAATAAAGAAAAATGAATATTATATTAAATATCAAATGATTTATAGTATACATAAATTAGTAAAATATAAAATATTTATTTATACATCAAAATAGGGGTGGGGACACTGAGGGTATTATATGGCTATAAGGGGGACGGTGGCCCAAAAAGTCTGAGAACCTCTCGACTAGATTCATATGATTCATTCTAGTTTCAGCTCATGAGCTGTGGCCATGCTGGGGCACCGCCATATAGCGGTTTCTCCATCGTGAGTAGAAGAAACACAAATAATCATATTGATATGGTTAGTAAATATATTCTCCCTTTCTGAATTGAATCCGAGACTGCTACTACAAAGTCGCTAAACTTACAAGCAACAGCAACCATATTAGTTTTAAATCATAACTAATAGTCTTATAAAAATGGGAATGGAAGCACTCCGTCGGTTACGACGATGAGGGTTCCAGTTAATCCGAATCAACGGAACAGCCTGCTCGTGAAATTAACGTGTAAGTGGCTGAGCACTCCACAGACACGTGCACACTTAACGTAGTTCTCGGGGATATTCAGCGTGACACAGAGAGTGACAAGGCCAGCCCCTTGAAACACAGGTACAACAGAAACAGGAAGTAAGAGTGAGAGAAAGTTGTGGTGAAAGAGTACAGCAGGGATCACCACCATCCCCTGCCGGAGCCTCGTGGAGCTTTTTAGGTATTTTCGCTCAATAAACACTCACAACGCCCGGTCTGGGAATCGAAACCGCGATCCTACGACCGCGAGTCCGCTGCCCTAACCACTGGGCCATTGCGCCTCCACTCTTATAAAAATATCGACGCTCGATAATGTAGTGTTTGATGTACGAAATGTTAATACGAACGAGATAATCACGAGTTGAAATGCTTGTGATCAGAAGCTTTTTCGAACTGAGTTGAACTGTACCTAATCTTCAACAACAGCCTGAGCACGGAGACGGTCGGGTCATAATATTACAATCATAATACTAATCAAAGACATAATTTTACATAATCCAGATTCATAGTATACCATGTTAAAACATTAATTAAGTAGATTTATGGATTTATTACTATTTTATGATACAATCTGTTTGATATGTTAGACATTAATTCTTATAATATCGCCTGAATGTTTCACAATCATTCTCCGAATGAATTCAAGAATTTTTATAATTAGCGTCGAAGCAGCTATCGCCATCAGCTATTACATTCTCTTTAATGGCGTTATAAATAAAGCTGAAACTATAAAATATATGAAACTTAAATCAAATACACATTCATTTATATTTGCGGATGTCAGAGGTACAGAATCGGTAGAGGCTGATTTTACAGTCTACTAGGGGTGCTGAGTTCAATCCTGTTTTGGTGAACATTACTGTTCACTTTTACGTAGAGGGTAAACAAGTACCAGTTCAAACACACACACACTTATATATATATATATATATATACAAAATAAGAAAATGGAGGAATATATTTTAATCAATCATCAAATACCAGATAATAGCAATTCACATAATTTATTAACCAACTACATAGGAACATCCAGATCAAAAACAATAATACAGAACAAAACAGTACACATCAATGAGTAGTATAATACCATAAGTACAATACGTATAAATAAATATATATAAATATAAACTGGATCTTGGTTGAAACAGCTACGTATTGTACTTATGGTATTATATAACTCATTGATGTGTACTGTTTTGTTCTGTATTATTGTGTTTGATCTGGATGTTCTATGTAGTTTGTTAATAAATTATGTGAATGGGTATTATCAGGTAGTTGATGATTGATTAAAGTATATTCTTCCATTTTCTTATTTTGTATTATGAATTTGAGGCAAAACATTTTACCTTCGCCCATATAATACAATAAATGAATTAATTACATTGAAATTCTTAGCATTTATGTATTAACTTTACTGGGTGCTTTACTGACAGTATATTGGATATATGTTATCCCATAGAGGGTTACACTCACAACTCCTATCTCACTTTATATATATATATATATACATACACACATACATACATATATACACACACACACACACACATATATATATATATATATAAGCCTGTACTACCTATATATATATCAGAATTCTTCGCGTAATGAGATAAAAAACCAAGGCTGTGTAGATATTAGAGCATTTATAGATAGAAGGTCTTACAGCTGTTTCTAGGATATTTATTTATAATATCCTTTCATCGGAGACGGTGTGAGAGGAAAGTGAAGCCATATTTAGTTTAGATGTGATACAAAATAGAGGTTGAGGTGGAGGAAAGAAAATAGATGTAAGATATGTATGGGTACTGAAGTTGTAAATCCATTTTATAGGCATAATGGTATATATGCAATATTCCAATAATCTATGAGTAAATCCAAAGGTCCAACAGAGTTTAATATGAGTCCTTCCAAATATAGAGTTTATAAGCATTGTAAGATTCCCTTATGAGTGAGATCCAGCAGATTTTTAAAGTTGGTCATTCCCAGCAGAGAATTTATATACAGTGTTGCAGAGTCAAAGGTTTGTGTTTAAAGTGACACACACACTGACATAGAACCAACGTTGAACCCTTTATTCACAGTACTCCCTAATCTGGAACTTAACTATGGTCTGTCTATAGCATTTATTCAGCATTGCCTGACACCTTTGGGTCTCAATGACACCATTATCTCTTATATGTACATATATATATATATATTGAGAGAGGTAAGGCGGTGAGCTGGCACGACTTTGCCTTTCATCCTTTCGGGGTCGATAAATTAAGTACCAGTTACGCACTGGGGACGATGTAATCGACTTAATACCTTTATCTGTCCTTGTTTGTCCCCTCTATGTTAAGCCCCTTGTGGGCAATAAAGAAATAAGAATCGTTGGCACACCGGGCGAAATGCTTAGCGGTATATCGTCTGCCGCTACGTTCTGTGTCCAAATTTCGCCGGGGTCAACTTTGCTTTTCATCCTTTCGGTGTCGATTAAATAAGTACCAGTTACGCACTGGGGTCAATGATATCGACTAGCCCCCTCCCCTCAAATTTCAGGCCTTGTGCCTATAGTAGAAATGATATATATATATATAAATTGTGAGACAGATAGATAGGTAGATACATACATACATTGAATGAAATATTATAGATGTATTATAGGCCATCAAATGAAGTTAGCGGATAATATATTTCCTTCATAAGGCAATAAAGTGTTCCGTAGATATCCCCTGTGGTTAAACACCCAATTGCACTTGGAAAAATCAATGCAAAGTGCTAAATAATCATAATGGTGAAAGAAACAAAGGAATAAATATTATCAACTTGCTTTTTTTTAATCCTAATTTCTCCCAAATTTGCTCAGTTTCATAACTACTAATACTTGTGATATTTTGCATGTACATCTATTTGTACATCTATTTGTACATACAATGTACACTATATGTGTATCTCTGTCTATTTACCTATGTATCTATCTATCTATTTATGTCTCTCTCCCTCTCTCTTCTTCTTTCTCTCTATATATACATATATTTTTATGTATAATTTAAAAACATAACAGGACATTATATTTTATTTGCTGAAGATAGCTTGAAACCATGGTACAAGAAATAGAGGGTAAATGCTTTTATTTTTCATTCCCTTTCGAAATTACCCCTAATAGTGGTTTGTAGTTTAACTACTCCTTCTATAGTTTAACTACTCCTGTTATGGCCATCTCTTATGTATTTAAATGTTCACTGAATTTTTATATGAATAATATATAGTCTATTGACTAGCTTTTTTCTTGTCGCTAGACCACTGGTAGTGAAAAGTTTCTAAATTTTTTTGCTTCCCTGGAATTTATTATAAATATATTTTTATATATGTATACTAGCAGCATAGCCCAGCGTTGCCCGGATATGTAAGAACCCCTAGTAGGCAACGACTTGCGGCTGCAGCTGCGATTAGCAGAAGTATGCTAAGGTTATGTTGTCTGGTCATGTTTTCTCTCGTTGACTGCTTGAAGTGGCGGAATTTATAAATTTTTTTCAGAACTGGGGGAACTTTTCAAAATTTCGCTGCGTTAGTTTGAATTATGACATTGGGCTATGTCTGTGTCAAGTTCCTCAGAATCGGTCGAAAGCCATGGTCAGGGTGAGGGTACAACCTGACAGACACACAGACACACAGACAGACAACCTGCCTTTTATATATAGAGAAGATGTGTAGGTAGGTAGGTAGGTAGGTTTAAGTGTGCGTATTTATGTATCGTTGAAGCAATGGCCTCAAAAGTATTTAGAGACAATATTTAAAACCTGCAACCCCAAAACTATTAAATCTGGATTATTTTTTATGCAATTTCCTGTCAATTGTAGCTATAAAAAATGTGATTGGTAATTAAAACATTTTTACATTCTTTCCAAAGTCATTACAACCTAATAAACGTTTTATGATATTATCAGCAATGAACATAAAAATCTTATATCTAGAGAGGAGTATGTGTATATGATGTATTATAGGGCATCATATAAAGTTTGCGGGGAATAGATTTTGCAATATATACGTTTGTAATATATAAGTTTGAGGGGAAATTTACTGCTTGTGCAAATGTACATTTACCATAGGGAATATTGCTTGGCTTCCTGTCTGACAGTCTATAACATTTTCATTGAAAACAGTTTAAAAGCTTATTGTAAATATTGGGTTGTCCGGAAAGTTCGTGCCGATTTTGAAAGAAAAGAAAAAGGTCAATAACTACTTGCCATTACACTTTTAATCAACCAAATATGAAACATTTTGTTGCACAATGCATCTCTATCTTTCCTTTAACTTGAAAATACCCTCTTCCCAGAATCGCGGTGGTTTCATGGCAAAGAATTCATCAAGATATCTTTTTACGTTATCCAAGGAAGTGAAAGTTTTACCATTAAGACTATTCTGCAGAGACCTGAATAAGTAGAAATCCGAAGGAGCAATATCTGGTAAATATGGAGGGTGGGGTAACACATCCCAGCCGAGCTGCAGCAATTTTTGTCTGGTTCCCAAAGCATCAAGTGCCGAAAAGGAACTTTCTTATCTTCCATTTTAAAGGGTTACAGAATTAACACAGGTTATAGGAACATAAACCTTCTTCCACGAAAAGATAGCTTAAACTGTGCTCTAAATGGAGGTGTGGTCATATCCTATTTTATGGACTCAACCATGTTCTAAAATAAGTCGAAAGGTAAGCTACTATAAATCGGCACGAACTTTCCGGACAACCCAATAATTTTAATGCTCTGCAAAATTAAACGACATATTTCCTTCCGAGATATTGTCTGCTCAAGGCTCAAGGCAAGATATTTGATAGTAACTTAGACTGTGTGTTTTCTCTCCGAGAAAAAAATAGAAATGCGTCCATTATAGAAAATTATTATCTGAAATGCATGTTTTGTCAATTCATTATTATATATTGCTTTCCTGCAATATATAATATTGCAGAAGTTGCCAATACATAGTTCTAATATAGAGTTGAAACATTTTCACATATATATCTCACTAATGATTTTATAAACAATTTCCGTTCGAGATACTTCCGGTATCAACTTAGTACGATATAGCTATGTACGACGTAGTTTGCAATAAAGTTATGCAGTATATTGTTATGTACGATATAGTAATTTACGATAGAGTTCGTATTAGTAATTTACGACAGAGCTATGTACGATATAGTTATTTACGACAGTTAAGATATAGTTATTTCCGATATATTTACTTATAACATAGCTATTTAAGATATAGCTATTTACGATGTAGTTATTTATTATATAATTCTTGATGATGTATTTATTCGCAATATAGTGATTTTAAAACGGAAATATCGTAGTTTAGCTTGTCATTCTTAAGTTATAAAGATGCCTCTCATTTACTTGACAATTTATGCAGCACATTGCAGAAATCACAATCTAAGTGTATGTCAAAGCAAACTCATACAATGTTGTACCATTGAATTACAAATAATGAGCATTTTCTATCCTCGGATGACCCCACAGCTTTCAAGAGTACAACTATTCGTCTTTGCTTAGATGAAATGACAAAATTGTGGGTGTTAAGTCCCCATGGTGGGGACTTTCTAACTTGTAAGAAGATGAAATTTTATAAATATTACTTCATTTGTATCTAATATCTATGGTTAAAATTTCCTCAACAGCAAAAATATATGAATTGTCATGGGGGTTATGGCCCTTATGCATAGAATATAATTTCCAAATTTCGTAAAGATCCATTGAGTACTTTTGATTCAATTTTGGATCATAAAAGAAATGACTAAAATTTGGGAGTTAAGGCCCCCATTAGGGTGTCTTAGAATCCTCATGTGAAGTGGAAACTTTGAGAATACTTCTTGATGTGTGTCAATTACCCATGGTTGAAATTTCATCAGCATCGGAAATTTATGAATTTTCATGGGGAGTTCTGCCCCCTTTAAGCCATCCGAAATTCGAACAAAATATATTGCATTATACCTGCCCTTATGCATTGAATCTAAATTTCAAATATCATAAGGATCCATTCAGAAATTTTTGTCCATGAAATTGTATGAAACACACAGCATTACCCTTCTGCCTGGGCTTCGATTTTGTGTTCCAAATTTCATTATGATCGGTGCAGCAGTTTTCGAATGTATAAGTAATACACGAACACATAAAGGCATTGTCTTTGATATAATAAATATGAATGTACACATATACATACATGTATATATATATATATATATAATATATATATATATATTATATATATATATATATATATATATATATAATATATATATAATATATATATATATATAATATATATATATATATATATATATATATATATATATCTGCGTGCGTGCGTGTATGTGTGTGAGTGTATATATATATATATATATATATATAATATATATATATATACACACACACAAAGATAAATTGATAGATACAACTGAGTGGGCAAACAAAAATATGAGACACAGCTTAGTGCTTTTTTATGTTGATAAGCCTGGTATTTATTCTATTATTTTATTCTTGTAAAACCAGTAAGTTATGGGGATGTAAATAAACGAACAGCAGTTGTGAAGCAGTGATGAGGGTGAAACACAGAAACAAAGTTACACACATACACTTAAATATATGTTTCTGTCTACGAAATCTCTATATATATGTGTATGTGTGTTTGTATGTACACACACACACACACAACACACACACACACACACACACCACACACACACACACACACACGCACACACACACACACACACACACACACACAAACAGATAAATTGTGTGGGCAAACAAAAATATGAGATACTGCCTAGTGTTTTTTTTTTATTTTGATAAGCCTGGTACTTATTCTATCAGTTTCTTCTTGTGAAACCAGTAAGTTATGGGGATGTAAATAAACGAAGACCAGTTGTTAGGCAGTGATGAGGGAGAAACACAAAGACACACACACAGACTTACATATATACATACATATATATACGATTGGTTTCTTTCGGTTTCTGTCTACAAAATCCAATGACAAGGCATTGGTTGGTCTGAGGCTATAGCAGAAGACACATGCCAAGTCACCACACAGTGGGACTGAACTGAGGACCATATGTTTTGGAACGAAGTTTGTTACCACACAGCCACACCTGCACCTGTGTGTGTGTGTATGTGTGTATGGGTGTATATATGTGAATATATATGTGTACATATTACATATATATATATATATATATATATATATATATATATATATATATATACCGGAGTAAACACATAAATGTGAAACAAGGTGGAAAAAAGAGTACTCAAATACCAGTGGTAGAGTAATATGCTTTATTTTAAGCAGCAGAAAATTCAACAAAATCTGTTACTCTGAGTTTCTCGTTGCCGTTCAGCAGACAGTTTTTGCTAGAATGGAACTTATATATTAATTCAATCTATACTCTTACAAACGCTACACCTTTAAAAAGAAATGGACTTGTTTGATTGGCCCTTTAGAAAAAACGGTCAATCTTCGAGCGATAAACAAAAAGGTCAAAAATATATGTATATATATATAAAAAAACTTATAAAAATTATAAAAATTATAAAATCCGAGGAAAAAAACGAGGAAAAAACCTATTGCCGTTAATGAAGACAGTACAAATTAATGCATAGAAATTAAACCTGTTATAAATACTGCAATACATATTTATATTAAAATCCACATTTATATATCAACATACACAAAAGGATGCGCGTAAACGCCAGACATACATATACAGGCGTATGAATATGAATCTAAATTATACACATAAAAGCATGTGTACATATATTCACGCAAACCGTCTCGCACGCAAGCTAAAATTCATCTATGTAGCAATTCTCATATACTGAGCAAGGAGGGGGAACGAAAGAAAGGGAAAGAGAGAAAAAGGAACGAAGGAGGGGTGGGGAAAAAACTTGTAGCGATGTTATTGGCATCTATAGAGGCCAGTATACATACACAAGTTTGAATTGATACATATACATACCGTCGTGTGTATGCGTGCTTAAGCACACGCATACTTTCACTTACACATACACAGATACGCATGCTTACAAATACATATGCTTTGCTATACACATACTTATATAAACATTCTAATTTTGACAACATTGCTTTTTTTAAAAAAAAAACAAAAAAAACATTGCTTTTAAAAAATGGGTGCATTAATAAAAATATATACGAAAGACATATAAAATAAAATATAACATCCTATTTTGGGTCATTTATAAATAATCAAGGTAATATAAATAATCAAGGTAATCCTATGCAATACAATAACATGAAAACAAAGTTTGTAGGTTTTTCCTAATATATATGTAGAAACATAAGACTTTGCTATAGATCCGTCGTAGCGCTCAAGAGTCAAAATCAAAATCAAAATCAAAATACAAAATATATACTCTATCCATATGGTATATTTATATTCGACATTTTAAATTTAGCCGCGTGCCTACATAAGTTCATTAACTCACTTCTTTGATTCAAAGAATTATTGTCTTTGAATAAGATGTGCATTTTCTCTAATAAGCAAAGCCTGCACTTGAAATTATATTTGTAAGCTCCATGCCTGTATGGTGCCGCCCTGTCCAGAATGCTCCATGTCACGTTGAAAGGTGGGGCTTCCTTTTCTTTTAGTTCCCAGACATATTTTGCTAGGCTGGTTTTCTTCCTATTCTCTGGGTATTTAAAAGAATTCTTATGAGAATAAAATCTTGTTTTAAATGAATTTTCTGAAGCCCCTGTGTATGTCTTGTATTCCGATGAGCCTTCCACTTGCACCTTGGCTCTATAAACTACTCCTTTCACTAGGCATTTCCCTTCCAACGGACAGGAGCTTTCGTTTTTGAAATTACATTTCTTAATGGGCTCGGCACCATGTCTAATCTCAATTAGCTTCCTATTATGTTGGCTAATGTAAGAGGCGAAATTTCTGCAACAAGAATAGCTAACCTTCAGGGTTCTTCTATTAAATACTCTGTAGAATTTATGACCCTGCTTAAAATGCTTAGAGACTAATCTCAAAAATTCCTTACCTATATTAGTCTTTACGGCCAATTGAAAGCCGGGTTGAACCACAAAACTTTCCTGGTCCTAGTTCTTCGTGCAGCATTATTATTAGCATTAAGCTGGTTGAACTGGATCTTCTCCGAGAATCCACTATTCTTTAATGCGCTATCGTAATAAGGTGCAGCATTATGGAATGCTACCTCGTCCGAAGAATTGAAGATATTCTTCTACCTACATTGCTGACTAAGTTGCTAAGGATAACTGGTGGATGGTTCGAATCTTTGCTAATATACGATAGCTTTTCATTGGGCTTACGGAAAGGTTTAAATCTATCCGATCTTGCATTAAAATTTACGTCTAAAAAATCTACACTATTCAGGTTAGTATCTATCGTAATCCGTAAGCCCATCCTTTGAAAGAAAGCTATAAGGTCCTTCCTAAGTCTATCTGATTCCTGGCCGTTTAGATTATGCGTGGCTATAAGGCCGTCATCCCTATATAGACCTGCATCTATAAATGGGAATTCTATTTTTAGATTATGGAGAATAAGGCTCCTATGAGCATACATAATTCAGCCCCGTCGTATGCCCCCATCGGTACATCGAAAAGAGAATCCTCAGTCTTCTTAATCCAGGTGGAATCCTCGAAAAACAGAAGCGATTTCCTCGCATGCATAATAATTTCAATTTCCGAGCTATCGATGTTGACATACTGCTTGGCGAAGTCCAATGCCCTTAGGAGCAACGTCCTAGATATCGACGGTAAAAGTCAATAATGTCGAATTGTGTGAAACTACAATTATTCTTATAGCTAATACCTTTAAACCACTCTATAACTGACTTACTATTCTTCCAAATTCTCAAGTCTACTTCACTATCTAACTTAACTAAAATACGGTCCAAAATATTTTTGCTAATAATTCCTATCTCAGTTTTAGCCGGATTTATCAATCTACATTTGGGGTTTCTACTAAAATTGTCTTTATGGTCTTTCAGAGTAATAAAAGCTGGTCGTGGTGAAAGGTATTCAATCCTATCGCTAATCTTAAGATCGTTAGCTATTCCTCTTGCTTCTAAGTTCAACCCGGCTTGTGGTTCAACCCGGCTTTCAATTTGGCCGTAAAGACTAATATAGGTAAGGAATTTTTGAGATTAGTCTCTAAGCATTTTAAGCAGGGTCATAAATTCTACAGAATATTTAATAGAAGAACCCTGAAGGTTAGCTATTCTTGTTGCAGAAATTTCGCCTCTTACATTAGCCAACATAATAGGAAGCTAATTGAGATTAGACATGGTGCCGAGCCCATTAAGAAATGTAATTTCAAAAACGAAAGCTCCTGTCCGTTGGAAGGGAAATGCTAGTGAAAGGAGTAGTTTATAGAGCCAAGGTGCAAGTGGAAGGCTCATCGGAATACAAGACATACACAGGGGCTTCAGAAAATTCATTTAAAACAAGATTTTATTCTCATAAGAATCTTTTAAATACCCAGAGAATAGGAAGAAAACCAGCCTAGCAAAATATGTCTGGGAACTAAAAGAAAAGGAAGCCCCACCTTTCAACGTGACATGGAGCATTCTGGACAGGGCGGCACCATACAGGCATGGAGCTTACAAATATAATTTCAAGTGCAGGCTTTGCTTATTAGAGAAAATGCACATCTTATTCAAAGACAATAATTCTTTGAATCAAAGAAGTGAGTTAATGAACTTATGTAGGCACGCGGCTAAATTTAAAATGTCGAATATAAATATACCATATGGATAGAGTATATATTTTGTATTTTGATTTTTGATTTTGATTTTGACTCTTGAGCGCTACGACGGATCTATAGCAAAGTCTTATTGTTTCTACATATATATTAGGAAAAACCTACAAACTTTGTTTTCATGTTATTGTATTGCATAGGATTACCTTGATTATTTATATTACCTTGATTATTTATAAATGACCCAAAATAGGATGTTATATTTTATTTTATATGTCTTTCGTATATATTTTTATTAATGCACCCATTTTTTAAAAGCAATGTTTTTTTGTTTTTTTTTAAAAAAAGCAATGTTGTCAAAATTAGAATGTTTATATAAGTATGTGTATAGCAAAGCATATGTATTTGTAAGCATGCGTATCTGTGTATGTGTAAGTGAAAGTATGCTTGTGCTTAAGCACGCATACACACGACGGTATGTATATGTATCAATTCAAACTTGTGTATGTATACTGGCCTCTATAGATGCCAATAACATCGCTACAGTTTTTTCCCCACCCCTCCTTCGTTCCTTTTTCTCTCTTTCCCTTTCTTTCGTTCCCCCTCCTTGCTCAGTATATGAGAATTGCTACATATGAATTTTAGCTTGCGTGCGAGACGGTTTGCGTGAATATATGTACACATGCTTTTATGTGTATAATTTAGATTCATATTCATACGTCTGTATATGTATGTATGGCGTTTACGCGCATCCTTTTGTGTATGTTGATATATATATGTGGATTTTAATATAAATATGTATTGCAGTATTTATAACAGGTTTAATTTCTATGCATTAATTTGTACTGTCTGATGAACTGTCTGATGAACGGCAACGAGAAACTCAGAGTAACAGATTTTGTTGAATTTTCTGCTGCTTAAAATAAAGTATATATATATATATACATGTATACATATACATCTATATGTATAGAAATAAATGTATACATATACAGCTATACACACATACATACATAGGTGCAGGTGTGGCTGTGTGGTAACAAACTTCGTTCCAAAACACATGGTCCTGGTTTAAATTTAAATTTAAAATAATAAGGGTGAGAAATTGAATATTAATTTGATTAATATGAATTGCAAACTAGTGGTGTAGCATATAAGACCATAGCGGATCTTCTTCTAGCAAAATGGATGCCCACTATTAATGGTTCCTCCCAGTTTCAGTATTAAAGTGAAAGTATCTGATATTACAGTAGAGAGATGTTTTTGTTTCACTTTTAACACATAATACTGAAATAGTGGAGAATATATGATATTGTTGTGGGCTCGCCCTAGGCAAGAAGTTAAACATTTTTGCCCATGACACTCCCTGGACTCTAAGTAAGGCACGTGTAAAATTTGAATGAAATCGGTTGTGTAGTTCTCAAGTTTTAGAGATTCACACAGACAGACAGACAAACAGACAGACATTCTCAGTTTTCTATATATATATATATATTAGAAGAAATGAAGTACTCAGAAATCTTGATGGTTTTATATTTACAGAAATTTATTAGTATGTTACATGTTTTTATAAATCATATATCATATATTAGCGCTTTCGTCCACTCTAGTGGAGTTGTCAAATTTGTCAACTCCACTAGAGTGGATGAAAGCGCTAATATATGATTTATAAAAACATGTAACATACTAATAAATATCTGTGAATATAAAACCATCCAGATTTCTAAGTACCTCATTTCTTCTAATATATGATACCTGTACATCATCTCCAAACCTTCTAATGTATATATATATATATATATATATATAATATATATATATATTATATATATATATATATATATATATTTAAACACAAGAAAGACTGCCTTCAACAGGCAGCTTTACACGCTAGAAGAAGTAGTCAAAACCACCAAAACCACATTTAAGAGCAATTTTGAAGGGAATGAAAAATAAAAACTTTTACTTTATTTTATTACGGTCATACCTACTTTTCAAAGTTTTTTAGCGAATAAAATAATTTGCTAGGCGAAATTATCATCAGTGACCGCGCCATAACACTAACATATAATTAAGTTACAAATAAAGCGTGTCTCATCGTTATATGTTTTAATTTTTGAAATTAACCAACTGAAACTGCGCTTGCGCGGGGAATTTGAAAAGTTATAATATATAACGATGAGGCACGTGTTATTTATCTCTTAATTATATGTTAGTGTTATGGCACGGTCACTGATGAGAATTTCGTCTAGCAAGTTATTTTACCCGCTAAAAATATTTGAAATCTGGGTATGACCGTAATAAAATAACAAGGTAAAACTTTTTATTTTTCACTCCCTTCAAAATTGCTCTTAAATGTGGTTTTGGTCGTTTTGACTACTTCTTCTAGCGTGTAAAACTGCCTGTTAAAGGCAGTTTCTCTTGTGTTTAAATGTACACTACACTATTTTATATTGAGAATATTTTGTCTATTGACTTCTTATACATGATAGGCCACTGGTAGTGAAATTTCTAAAAAAACTCGCTACCCGATATTTTACGTGTATATATATATATATATATATTTCTTCGTTATGTGTGTATTTACTTTGAATATAAGCGTGGTTGTGTGGCAAGTAGCTTGCTTACCGACCACATGGTTCCAGGTTCAGTCCCACTGCGTGGCATCTTAAGTAAGTGTTTTCTACTCCAGCCTCGGGCCGACCAAAGCCTTGTGAGTGGATTTGGTTGACGGAACCTGTCGTATATATATGTATATGTGTGTATATTGTGTGTTTGTGTGTTTTAGGTTGTCCGCCCACACCATCACTTGACAACCGATGCTGGTGTGTTTACGTCCCCGTAACCTAACGGTTCGGGAAAAGACACCGATAGAATAAATACTAGGCTTACAAAGTCCTGGGGTCAATTTATTCGACTGAAGGCGGTGCTCCTGCATGACTGCAGTCAAATGACAGAAACAAATAAAAGAATAAAAAAGTATGTAATTACATGCATACATTATTTATGTCTCTTGTTTGCATATATTCATAGGTCCAAGGTTGTATAAGAATTATTGCTAATACCTACTCAATAGTAGAAATATTGATAAAAACGAAGTCCACAAACTTTATATTCCCATAACACAACGTTTACATTTTCTAAGTAGTAATCAAATAGCATCAAGAATAATTCACTCCAAGAAATCTACTAAGCAAATAACCTTTTTATCTACACACATCCTTTTGTGAATCATAAAGCACACGATTAGCAAATTCCTATTCTAACAAAACCATGAATTATAGCTGATACAACTAAATAAACATGCGTAATTACAGAGCTCTATATGCTTGACTGAACACCGAACAATAGCTTCCACCTCAAAACAAAAAGGTCAGATCTAAATAACACAAACAAGAAGTAAAGAAATCTGCTGACCAACTAACCTTTCCGGCTACACGTATTTTTATGGGAACACTTAAAGACTCAGTGACCTAATACCTGATACACGTAAATAAACACACCCAATTACAAAGATTTATATGCTGGACTGAACTCTGAACTATAACTTTCATATTTCCAAAGCAAACAACTTAAATTTCCTATTAATGTTCACATACAATCAACAACAACCTAACTACATACCTGCTGACCCTTTTGCTAAGAAATCTATTAAACAAATAACCTTTTTATCTAAACACATCTTTTTGTGTATCATAATGCACAAGATTAGCAAATTTTACTGCTAACCCTTTTACACATCTACAATCTTTTGTGAACCCTAAATGAACACTCCAACACTTGTAGCTGACACACCTGTAGCTGGCACACCTGTAGCTGACACACCTGTAGCTGGCACACCTGTAGCTGCACACCTGTGCAGACACCTGATTAGAAATTTTTATATGCTGCACTGAACTCTGAACTATAACTATCACATTTCCAAAGCAAACTACTTAAATTTCCTATTAATGCCCACATAAAATCAACAACAATCTAGCTACACATCTGCAGAAAAGCTAACGCTTTTACTCATCTACAATCTTTTGTGAACCCTAAATGACAACTCCAACACCTGTAGCTGGCACACCTGTGCAGACACCTGATTACAAAGTTCTACATTCATGATTGAACCACAACTACATATTTAACCTATAAAATCTTCTAGTGTATCCCTCCATCAAAACCTACCCTGCAACTTAAATATCATTCAGCAGAGCACCACCTACCCAAGACAATCTAAATTTAACGGAACCCATATAAAACCAACTCAGATAAATATACTATTGTCAGATTATGGCTCGTCAGTCCGGAACTTCGAAGTCACTGTCAAAAATATTCTTATCGAAGAAAATCAAAAAATATCAAAGTATCTTTCAGTTTATTGTAAAAATTGATTTTACTCTGATCTTTATTTGATTCGATCATTGTACTGCGTCTACACAAGGGACCGCTTTAAGAGGTCTTAATCGAGCGATAAATACCTTATTCTAATGCACTGGTTTGCCGACGCAATAAATTATGGGGAAGTAAGCAAACTAATACCGGTGAGGAATAAACACATACACATACAAAGACATATACATTCATGCACACACACACATTAACATATTTATGTGTGTATAGATAGATAGATAGATAGATAGATAGATAGATAGATAGATAGATAGATAGATAGATAGATAGATAGATAGATAGGCAGACAGACAGACAGATAGATATGACGAGCTTCCTTTAGTTTCCGTCTAAAAGTCCCCTCACAATGTTTTCGTCGGCCTGAGGTCATAGCAGGATACGCTAGCCAAAGTTGCCACGCAGTGGGACTGAACCTGAAGTCTACTGTTTTGGAAGCAAACTTCTAATCACACAGCCATGCCAGCATGTGTGGTGGTGAGAGGACATGTGTGTGTGTATGAAGACACGAGGAGAGAGAGGGAGTATTCTAACTGAAACATAAAGAGAGCATCATTATTGTTTGTCCAAGGGGACGAACCTCACATTTTTAACCGAGTTAGCAAGTCTTTCTCAATTCCATTACATCGTCGCAGCTAACATTCTTTCTTGTGATATCTTGTAAATTAAGTACGCAACTGGTACTTAATTTACCGACCTCGAAAGGATAAAAGGCAAATTCGACCTCAGTGGAATTTGAACACAGAACTTAGCGGCAGACGAAATATCGCTAAGCATTTTGCCCGGCGTGCTAAGGTTTCTGCCAGCTCGTCGCCTCACCTTGTTAAATATACTTTTCTTCTGTAGGCACAAGGCCTGAAATTTTGAGGGAGCGGGGGCAGTTGATTACACAATTTATCGACCCGAAAGGACAAAAGGCAAAGTCGACCTCGGTGGAATTTGAATTCAGAACGTAAGGTCGGACGAAATATGCATTTTCCCTGACGTGCTACTGTTTCTTATTTCTTTATTGCCCACAAAGGAGACAAATAAGGACAGACACACGGATTAAGTCGGTTAAATCGAACCCAGTGCGTAACTGGTACTTATTTAATCGACCCCGAAAGGAAGAAAAGCAAAGTCGACCTCGGCGGAATTTGAACTCAGAACGTAGCGGCAGACGAAATACCTATTTCTTTACTACCCACAAGGGGCTAAACACAGAGGGGATGAACAAGGACAGACAAACGGATTAAGTCGATTATATCGACCCCAGAGTGTAACTGGTACTTAATTTATCGACCCCGAAAGGATGAAAGGCAAAGTCGACCTCGGCGGAATTTGAACTCAGAACGTAGCGGCAGACGAAATATCGCCAAGCATTTTGCCCAGCGCGCTAACGTTTCTGTCAGCTCGCCGCCTTTGCCTTGTTAAATATTGCCGCTACAAACTGCCTGTTTATCCCATTCTCTTTCATACAAATGAGGTGTTTAAATCTATTTGTCATGCTATTTTTCTGTTTGTATACCACGATTCAATTTCTTTCTCTTCAAGATAATTGGTCAATTAATTAGCCTGGTAAGACAAGTTAAAGTACATATATGAATATTTCATAATACGCACAGTAACGTCTAATATCGCAAGGCTTTGGAAATCGATGCGATACTAGCAATGAGAAATAACCTCGTGGATATAATTATCAATGAATTAACTGCTACGATTTTCAACATAAATTAATATTATATATTCCAATTGCCAATTACGAAGGAGCAGGAATTTGTAACGTCGTGTAATTCGTAACATGGTTGGTGGGTAAATGATAGAGTTTATTTGATCCCGCTAGGAAACCTGTTATAACTTCTCTCTCTCACAAACTGCAGCTTAGTATGTCCATGATCTTAGACGCTGAAGGCACGGAAACGATTACGGCTTTTTGGAAATGAAATGTTATAAAAAGATATCTCACATTCCATATAAAGAATATATCAACTTTTTTTTTATGAATCAGAAATAATGTTAAGTAATCCTATGGCTTTCAGTTTCGTGTTTTCTCTTCTTTCTGTAGTTTTTTTTTCTCATTCGCATTGTTTTTTCTTATCTCTCCCCACCTCTCTCTCTCTCTCACTCACTTTCTCTTTGATATAAGAAAAACGTTTCTAAGATTTAATGTTTGGTCAGTTTTGCGATATTTTATATCTTGCAAAGAAATATTTATATCTGTGCTTGCAAAAAGAGATACATTGCGAATTTATGTTCAAAATATTGCTATTGATGAAATGTATGGCCATTTTTCCAAAGTATAATATCTGTAGAAGACTTCTGTTGAAATTCCTATTGTGGTTGCTTTTTTTATAATCTTTGTTTTACCATTTTCCAAACAAAACCTATTTTGGCAAAACCTGTTACAACTAATATAATCTGACATTTTCCATTTTTTTTTTGTCTTTTATTATTTTTTCCTCATACTTTTTCAGTCGTTACACTGCAGCTATGCCGGGATACCTACTTACAGAAATTTTCGCCGATAGAATCGACCCCAGTACTTATTTTTAAAAGCATGTTACTTTTCCTATCGGTCCCTTTTCCCCGAATCACTAACTTACAGAAACGTAAGCACATCAACACCGTTTGTTAAACGGTATGGGGGACAAACACAGGTGCAAAGACACACACACACATGTATGTATGTATGTATGTATGTAGTATGTATGTATGTATGTATGTATTATATATATATATATATATATATATATATATATAATATATATATATATATATATATATATATATATATGTTATCCTTACCATTATTGTTTTTACGTATTTTGTATTCTTATTCGTGCTATCATTATTGTTTTTACATATTTTTGTATTTTTATTCGTGTAATATCGTCCGTTTTCCGTCCCTGTGTTGTATACATTCGAGGCTTTCTTCCAAGGAATCTAATGCGCTTGGCTTAGATTTCCCTTGGGGGCTGCCCAGATCGGAGCAATCTCAAGATTAATCAGCCGAAATTGCGAAGATGATCCGGTTCTTGACTGATGATTGTGTTTTTGTGTCGTCTTCTAAATGTTTCACGTTCTTTTCCCGTTTGTATATTTTTTTACTTTTACATATATATATATATATATATATATACATACATAGTAGTAGTAGTAACAGAAAAGAGGAATTTCGGATTGTCCCCACGTGGTAAATTGTAACGTATATAAGAAATTTAAAAAGGAAAATACGCATACTTACATGGTTATAATATAATTTTTAATGTATCGACCGGTTTCGCAATCGCTATTCCTGATATAATGTTTAATTTACATGAATATATATTTTTTCTTAAGAAGAAATTTGATCCTTGTTGTTTGTAATGAAATTCACGAGTGAATGATTTTACAAGTTGACAAGTAAAGGAAGGTAATTGGTTGTTATTATTGTTATTGTTGTGTGTAAGGGAGATAACTGTTTAGGTTTTGGGTGGGGAATAAATATGTGTACAGAAGGGAGGCAGGTTTTAAAAAAGGGAACTTGTTTAGTAGGGGATTTATGTACAGTGATGTAATATGTAAAAATATAAAAGTTGGTTATGAGTGCATATTAATACGCGTTTTGTATCTTTCAATATATATATATATATATATATATATATATATACATGCGTATAATAGGGATAACCACAAAATGGAAATCCAGTATGCTAGATCACCTACGATCTAACTACAAAGAAAAGAATGTTCTCTAGAGAAATTCAGCAAACACCAGAACATTTGCCGGTAAGACAGATGAAAATATGCAAAATACAGAGTTTATCGTAGAACGGTTTCGCCATCACCGATAATTACTTACGTAATTCTCGTCTGTGGACTCTTCAGTGCGGTCGTTCCAATTCAATATAATTTGAAGGACTATACACTAGTTGTCCTTATAAAATCAGACGTGTGTATAGTTCTAATTATGCTCTCTAGCCGGCAACATTAACTGCAGAGAATTATCTACTGCGGAACAGTTTCCGGAATTTAGCGCGCCAGAACTTAGACATTTGAAAATAATCCCAATGTAATCAGTAGAACTATATACATGCCTGATTTTATAAAGACAACTAGTGTATAGTTCTACAAATTAAATTGAATTGGAACGATCGCACTGAAGAGTCCACAGACGAGAATTACGTAAGTAATTATCAGTGATGGCGAAACCGTTCTACGATAAACTCTGTATTTTGTATACTTTCATATTTCTTACCGGCTTATGTTCTAGTGTTTGCTGAATTTCTCTAGAGAACATTCTTTTCTTTGTAGTTAGATCGTAGGTGATCTTCTTCTAGCATACTGGATGTCCACTTAGTGGTTATCCCTATCATTCGCATGTATTACAATTTTTCTGAACTTTCATATTTTTCTATATGCTAGGCTACCAGTTTTAAATATTGATATTAATTAATATTCAATTTATCACCCTCATTATTTAAATTATATATATATATATATATATGTGTGTGTGTGTGTGTGTGTGTGTGTATGTGTGTGTGTGTGTGTGTGTGTGGAGGTGCAATGGCCCAGTGGTTAGGGCAGCGGACTCGCGGTCATAGGATCACGGTTTCGATTCCTAGACTAGGCATTGTGAGTGTTTATTGAGCGAAAACACCTAAAGCTCCACGAGGCTCCAGCAGGGGGAGGTGGCAATCCCTGCTGTACTCTTTCGCCGCAACTTTCTCTCACTCTTTCTTCTGTTGGCCTGCTCACTTAGCCAGCGCGGTGGCATCATTTAAAGGTTAAAACAATGCGAAACGCATTGTGACCAGCGATGTGTAACAACATCTGATAGCCTGGTTGGTCACGGTGATCACGGTGATATATATATATATATACGATGAACTTCTTTCAGTTACCGTCTACCAAATCCACTCACAGGGTTTATGGTCGGCCCGAGGCTAAAGCAGAAGACACTTGCTTAAGGCGCCACACAGTGGAACTGAATTGAAGACCATGTAGTTGGGAAGCCAGCTTCTTACTGCACAGCTACGACAGCGCCTGCTTCTTTATTCAATTTTATATTCTCCGCCGCTCTACTCTTCCCATATACTTAAATGCATCAAATTCATTCAACATTTTCTCAACTATTTCAATTAGGTTTCCTTCCATGCCTTAACTAGATATTATCTTGCTTGTTTTTTTTATTTTACAGCTCTTATTTGCATCCTACACTTTCAAGTAGTTGTATCAAGGCGTATGTCATAGTAAATCAATGTTTGTCATGTATTTATTAGTGCAGCATCATTTTCATATCAAATCAAATTAACGAGAACCCATTCTGTACAATTTATGTTCGAAGTAGAAGGGGAAGTTTAATTTGAAATCCCAGCACCTCAGATTTGTAGAAATTGCATCTAAACGACATCACATATAAAATGGAGATAACTAGGTTTCGTACTTTCTAATAAACTATTTCACTCAAAATATTCAAATGTTTCAGCCGTTATGTACTTTAAAAACACACTGAAAACATTTTGTGAAGGAAAGCGCTCATCAGACTCCAACCGATGGTTTAAACCACTTCTTGAATATTAAAGGGGAGCCAGGATGTTTGCAAGTTTATATGATAACCTTGTTATAGTTACTGTTGGTATAATGATTGTGTGTTTTACCCTTAAATGCTATAATGCCTCATGACTCAGAGAGTGAAACGTTTTTCAGAGTCAATGAATTTGTGTGAAGATATTCGCTGACATTACGGGATCTTTTCTTGTCGAATATGGTCGCAATAGTGGCGATATAAGAAGTACAGATCTTTACCGTCATTGATTGCTTGAAATTACCGAAATACGAGAACTTTAACGTGAAATAACTTCGTAAATATAAGTTTTTTCTCAAAAATACTAAGAGTAAAAATGTTTTAAATGACACATTCTACCAGTGTCCGACGTTTGAAAGTGTTTAGTTACAAAAAATTATTTTTTAAATCTGTAGGTCAAAAGGTAAAGATCCAGAGGTACTTCTCTAATACAATTTGAACCATTTAATATTCCGTCCTTCTTGGAAAGTAGCTCATGTTTTAGTATGTATCATAGTATATATTTAGTATGTACCATAGTATGTATTATAGAAAGCCTTACTTGAAAGGTGAATTAAAATAAATGTACGGTTATTTTGGTGTTTCTCTTTTTTGCACAGTGATGGTATAACAATCGATTTTGTCCATTTGCTGAGCCATTCTCTAATATGAAAAATATTATTACAAATTTTACAAAGAATCTCAGTAAAATATTCATCATGGCTCTTTATCAGTTTTGCGTTTATGTTTCCTGTTTCAGATGATTTATTACATTATACTTTCTTAATTGCCTGCGTCACTTCTGAAGTGATTTCTTTCTCTTGCAATAGGAATTTTAATCCTTAATTGTTTTAGCACATTGCTATCTGCTTCTGCTTTGTGGCTGTAAAATTCCTCACATTATTCCTTCTATCTATCAGTTACGTCCCTCGCTTTGGCTGGTAAGCTGCCATATTTATCTTCAAATACCTGACATTTAGGCACCCATTATTCGGTTAGAACTTTAACCATTTCGTACGATTTTTCTTGAGTTATTTGCTCCATGACTTCTTTTTATTTCTTCACACTTTTCATTAACCCTCGTGTCATTTGCTGCTCAGGTTTCATCCTTTTATACTTCCCTGCTATCCAATTTATATTCCATTCCTGTTGCTTTAGTTTCCATATTGATTCTATTCCAGAGGGCTTCCTTCTTCAAAACTGATTTTTTTTTTAATTTATCCGTGGAATTTTGCTTTTTTCATTTTATCGAGGATCTGTAATGACTTTTTGGTGTAGCTATTTCCCCCAATAACTCACGTTAACTCTCGGACACTTGTATCGAATAATGATAATAAAATAAATATTACTCTTATCTGTGTTCTAGAATTTCCTGTTTTGTTCGGGTCTTTAGAGTTTTCTACATCATATAATTATTCTTACATTTTGGATCTTTTGGATCTCAGCTTAATTGCTATTGTGATCAGTACAAGGTTGTGATCACTTGCTTTGCCAGTTCCCAGTCATACTCTAAGTACGTAGTCGTCTGTATTGGCATAAACTTTATTTGTTACTTTCTCAAGTTAGTGTACTGATTATCCGTCGTTTCGGGCAGGGTCCTTTTTCAGGGTGAAAATGAAAATTGTTTCTTCATCCTTATCACATTAGAGATTAACTTATATCCGAGAATTATGGGGAACTACTGATTGTTCATACATGCTCCTACGTAAGGAAGAAATACTGAGAAAAAGAAAAGTTGAAGAGGGAACAAGAGGAAGAGAATTTGAGATAAAATGGAAAAGAATGAGACAAAAAAAAAGAAGGAAAGCAGAGTTACAACGCGAAATAAAGGATAAGCGATTTAAAGGAAGAAGAACAGAGGCTGTTGTTAGCCACAGCGTTCATTCTAACAGTGAAGCATTAAAATCCATGTTAATCTTTTCCCTTGTAAATATAAAGACAATACCGTACATAAATGAATTCAAAGGCGCTGTCAGTTAATGAGTCTATGTGCATGATTTTACATGAAACGCAAGCACACAAATGCACGCACACGGAGACACAACACATCTACTACACACACACACACACACATATATATATATATGTATAAATACATACATATATATATGCGTTATATATATATATATATATATATATATATATATATATATATATATATATATTATATATATATATATATATATATATATATATATATATATGTGTGTGTGTGTGTGTGTGTGTGTGTGTGTGTGTGTGTGTATACTTTATTAATAAAGCTGCTAAGACCACAAAAACTGTACTATTTTTTCCACCTTGTTTCACATTTATGTGCTTACTCTGGTATATATATATATATATATATATATATATATATATATATATATATATATATATATATATATATATGTGTAGCGTTTATTTCTTCTGTTAGTTTCAGTTATTCGACTGCGGCCATGGTAGAGCACTTATTATGTGCTTACTCTGGTATATATATATATATTCTTTGTAAACTTAGTATTTATTCTATCGGCTCTTTTGTCTTTATGGAGACGTAAACGCACCAACATCGGTTGTCAAGCGATGATGGGAGGGCAAACAATGACACACAAGTAAATACACACACACACAATCACACACTCACATACAATTCAGGCTCACAACATATAGGTACACTGTGACAGAATTTCTTTTCCTCAACAGGCCTTGCCCTGTTTATCATTGTCTCAAAACTGATTAAAGAGGAAAATGATCCCATCACCTTTAAACGGAATCTGGACAGATTTCTTCAAGGAATACCAGATAAGTCACCCATACCTTGATACAACTCACTCGACATGAATTCACTTCTTGAATGGACATAAACAAAAGCTGACTTAAAAAGGATTTAGCTAATCCTATCAGGTGGTGCTATTAAGTTAGACATGGCCTGGACCAATCTTTGGTCGAAACATATCTAAGTTTCATCTAAGTTTTATACAGAAGTCTTGATCCTCAAAAAACAAAACATGGTACAAGACTTCTGATGAAGATACAAAACTTCAAGGGTCAATGGCCTTGAAGGCTCAAAACCTTTCATACACCCCTCGTATATGTCCATATTTTTATTTGTATCTTAGAAATAAGCGACAGTTATTTATAATTTTCGTCCCACTGGCTCTTTCAAGCTGTAGATTAAAAGGTTAAAGTCTCCACTTATATAATTTTGAAATGAACGCGAAGCTTTCAACAGATTAAAATATAGGCTATGCCCTAGCAATAAAAGCACTCTTGAGAGTTTGTTTGCTTACAGCAAATATTACTGAACTCAACTCAATATACATTCACTTATTTGAACTAAATATCATTCTACAAAATAAGATAAATAAGTACCTAATTACTTTACTTCCGTTTACAGTAAATGCTAAGCAACATCTAAACATTTACATCTCTTTGTACCTTTTAAGCGATTATATCTCTGCAACCTAGAAACATATCAAATCTATCCTGTACCACCAACAAAATCTATGGAATTGACACTCCCTTTGGAGAAAACCTTTCGCATTTCATCTCATGCTCTCGGGAGACATTACAACCTGTACACCTACATATTCCTTTAAGAGAATGCCATGAAACTGTGAAATCGATGATACATTTATGTTGCACTAAATCGGGAAAATCAATAAATACAGTTATTTACCCTTCATGATTAATTCACAACTATACGAAACTATTTATCAGTTTTGTGGCCTCTCCCTTTCTTTCCAGTTCTCCCTGGTTGTCACACACCTACCTAAATCAAAAGTATATATCTCTTTCTATTCAGGTCCTGGAGCATTTCTTAATCTAACATTCGTTCGTGGAAATCAATAAACAGAATACATTAATGTATACCACATACTCCACGCTAATCTTAAAAAGTAGTAAACAGGAATTCTTACACATTCTTCGCCGCTAATAGATTTACAAGCAATTTTTTATAATTGTATTACACTCCATTATTTTCCGAGAAAGAACGGATCACGCATCTCTTAACCCATCTCCTTGTTATATGGCTTCGTGTGTGTGTGTGTGTGTTTTCCTGGTTTTATTTTCCGAATTTCCAACCGATGAAGACAGTGCTGGTTTCAATGATAAAAACAAGACGACGTTAGACAGCATCGAAAAGAAGTCTCTTGTGCATGTATGTATCTGTTAGTGGATGGATGCACACATGCATGTATATATGAATCCATGTATATATATATATATATATATATGCATACCAATATTCATCAACTCTCTCACACACACAAATGTATATGCCGAAGCACACATGGGGGCAAGCGTGAATATCATTGCATATGTGGGCCATATTACATGCTAAGCTTCTTGAATATTTTACCTATTTGCAGTAGAATGTATTGAAGGAAATATTTCGGCCAAATTATATAATAATGAAATACCTTACCAATCCTGTCTACGGAAGGCGCAATGGCCCAGTGGTTAAGGCAGCGGACTCGTGATCGGAGGATCGCGGTTTCGAATCCCAGACCTGGCGTTGTGTGTGTTTACTGAGCGAAAACACCTAAAGCTCCACGAGGCTCCGGCAGGGGGGGATCCCTGTTGTACTCTTTCGCCCCAACTTTCTCTCACTCTTTCTCTATGCTTCATGAGTAACGCTGCGATAGGCTCGCGTGCCGTCCAGCTGGGGTGAACATATACGCCATAGAAACCGGGAAACCGGGCCCATGAGCCTGGATAGGCTTGAAAAGGGCTCATAAATAAATAAAAAAATTCTGTCAACGAATTTGTCTCAATAAATCGTACAATCAGTATTGGTTTATTTTCGTCTAAAAGGCATGTAGTTAGAACATGTAGGTACTTTAATAAATCCTGTTTTGAAAATTATAGAATCCTCATGATTCTTCAAAGAAGCTCAAAATTTTGAAAGACTTATAAGGTCTGATAGAATTAAGATATTCCTTTAGACCAAATTATCTCAACAGAAACACATTTATTATGAAAAGTGTTCAGGTAGAACATATCTAGAATTATGCCGGCATTCGGCACCAGAAAAGGGAGCTGGTATTTTGACCTAGGACTTCAACTTCCAAGTAGAACTATTCCCTTATGGGCTCAATCTACCTGTCGTCTTTTTAATTTTCTCAACTAATTTTATTTGTTAAATAAAATATATTTGCATCGGATGCAGGCATGGCTGTACGGTAAGAAGCTTGCTCTCCAGTGACATGATTCCGGGTTCAATCCCACTGCGTGACACCTTGGTCGAGTGTCTTCTACTTTATCCTCGGGCTGATCAAAGCCTTGTGAGTGGATTTCGTAGACGAAGAGTGAAAGAAGACCATCGTGTGTGTATGTGTGTCTGTGTGTGTGCATGTGTGTGTGTGTGTGCATGTGTGTGTGCCTTTGTATATGTGTTTCCCCCACCACCGGTGCTGGTGTGTTTACGTCCTTGTAACTTAACTGTTCAGCAAGAAAGACCGATGGGATAAGTACCAGGTTTAAAAAATAAGTACGGGGTCGATTCATTTGACTAAAAATTCTGAAAAAAAGTGCCCCAACAAGTAAAAGACAAATTATGCATATTTACAGGAGATTATATTTTCTATTTTCATTTTTACTCGAGGAATCCGGCATCAAATATTTCAAAGTGGAATTTAATAACAAATAATCCTTAATAACGATGACATGCACATAACCTCGAAAAAATTTTTCCAAAAGTGTCACATAGACCCTAGATACTACTAAACCTCTATAAACCTTCCATTGCACTCACTATGTAAATACTGCTCTCACATATTTAGGAAATTCCGCTTCTGCACCCTACAAAGAAACGCTTCTTGAATGATTAGATCTTGACACTCACCAACACTCACATCTCTAGCTGACGGAAGAGTTGTTTCCTTAAACTCTTCCCTGGCTGTTTTCTATTATTTCTACCACAGTGGTAGAAATGATCCATGGAGCCTGCTTGGTTGAGCTGGTGCAGTCCCCGCTCTTACTCATCCCACTTGTTCACCACTCATCCTCCCCTTAACCTTGCAAAGGGCCTCTACTAATGAATATACCCAGCCATTTCTACCCTGACGTTCTGGATTCCATTCCCGTGTAAACGATCTTGCTACAAGTGTCCACTTCCAACCCTATAAAAGTGAGATGAATAACGTTTGTTTCAAGAGATTCGGTGATCATACGACGGCCGTGATCAGAGCATCTTTATTCATAACAAATCAATAATATGATAAATGCTACCGAAGTCACTTTCATGTTTTAGAAATGCAATGCTAGATTTAAAGTACATATAATATTGTGATTAGCAAGCCAGGTGACCGTATAAACACCTTGCTCGTGTTGGTGTGACTGATAGTATACATGGCTAGCATAATGCAATAGCATATCCAGCTTGATATTTACCTGTTCCGATTGCAAATTATACGCAAGTGTCGAAAAACGGAATTAGCCGAATTAAGGAAATCGATCGACGTACATCACACTAAAAAAAATCTGAAACGTCAACGCAGATCATGAGCTAATCAAATAACACGTGCACACAAACACACACGCACGCGCACGCATGTATGTATGTGCGTATTGGTAGGAAATTATGTACAATCCACTAAAAATAAGTATGCGAGGAATCAATGAAATCGATGAAAATGCATCACCTTAGAAAACTGGAAAGTAAGCACGAATCTGTGACTAATTAAACAAGATATGCATCTCGAGACGCATATACGTATATGTGTGTGTGCATATATACGTGTGTGTGTGCATATATACGTGTGTGTGTGTGTATGGATGTGTGTGTATGTATGTGTGTGTATGTATGTGTATGTATGTGTGTGTATGTATGTGTGTGTATGTGTGTGTGTATGTGTGTGTATGTATGTGTGTGTATGTATGTGTGTGTATGTATGTGTGTGTATGTATGTGTGTGTATGTATGTGTGTGTATGCATGTGTGTGTATGCATGTGTGTGTATGTGCGTGGGTATGTGTGTGTATGTGTGTGTATGTGTGTGTATGTGTGTATGTGTGTGTATGTATGCGTGTGTATGCATGTGTGTGTATGTATGCGTGTGTATGCATGTGTGTGTATGTGTGTGTGTATGTGTGAGTGTGTGTGTGTGGATGTATGTGTGTGTATGTATGTGTGTGTATGTATGTGTGTATGCATGTGTGTGTATGTATGTGTGTGTATGCATGTGTGTGTATGTGTGTGTATGTGTGTGTGTATGTATGTGTGTGTATGTATGTGTGTGTATGTATGTGTGTGTATGCATGTGTGTGTATGCATGTGTGTGTATGTGCGTGGGTATGTGTGTGTATGTGTGTGTATGTGGTGTATGTGTGTATGTGTGTGTATGTATGCGTGTGTATGCATGTGTGTGTATGTATGCGTGTGTATGCATGTGTGTGTATGTGTGTGTGTATGTGTGTGAGTGTGTGTGTGTGATGTATGTGTGTGTATGTATGTGTGTGTATGTATGTGTGTATGCATGTGTGTTGTATGTATGTGTGTGTATGCATGTTGTGTGTTATGTGTGTGTATGTGTGTGTGTATGTATGTGTGTGTATGTAGTGTGTGTATGTATGTGTGTATGTGTGTGTGTATGTGTGTGTATGTGCGTGGGTATGTGTGTGTATGTATGTGTATGTATGTATATATGCGTATAGTTAGATGTGTGTGCATGTTTATGATTGAACACCTAAGACAGTGTAGATGTATGTCTGCAGATATATATGTATATGAACATATACACGTATATAGGTGTATATAATTGCATATATAGCATATATATATATTTATATATGTAATATGTGTGTGCGTGCGTGTGTGTGTGTGCTTGTGCGTGTGTGGTGTGTGTGTGTGTGTGTGTGTGTGTGTGTGTGTGTAGTATATATATATATATAATTTAGATATGCGAACAGTTCTTGTGTTCGCAAAAATTAGTTTTCGATTCTTGTCTTCCGGAATCACGGCTGCAATTTAGAAACAAAAATTGACACATTGTCACTTGCAGGGTTGAAAGTCGTTTATAATCGTTTTGCATTGGAAAATATCATTAAAAGGAACCTACGCTATATACTATGTCATACTGGTATTTACAAGTTCGTATATAAAGCAGAAATTATGTTATTTGGTGTCATATTTTGTATATTGGAAACTCCAATGCAACTCATTTCGAGAATAAGGACTCCTCTTCTTTTCCTTTAATGAACTTTCACGACGAACATATCATACAGGAAAACCTCCACAGCAAAATCCTACAGACTTTAGAGTAGGTATTATGTTGTCAAGAAAGTTCTTGCGGAATTTTTCACTTTGGTTTTAAATGATGTATTTTCAAATTAATTTTCGTTATATTACTTCAGACTTTATATATCATTTTAAAGCCCGTTTTTCGCTCTATCTAATCGTATTACTCTTTTTCTTTTTGAATAATTAGGCTATTTTTCCGGAATGTTCAATACATGGACAAAAAGCAAATTCAATTTTCTTATTCCAGTACAAGCTAGGCCGAAAAGCTTCTAAAACAGCTCGTGATATCAACGATGGGTTTGGCCCAGGAACCACCAATGAACGTACAGCACAATGGTGGTTCAAGTAATTTGGTAACGGTGACGAGGGTCTTGAAGATAATAAGCGCAGTGGTCGGACATCGGATGTTGACAACGATCAACTAAATGTCTTAGTGGAAGCTAATCCACGCACATCTGTTCGAGAGCTTGCTTCTGAATTAGACGTAACGTATACGACAATTTCCAACCGCTTGAAAGAGATTGGAAGAAAAATACTTGAGAAATGGGTGCCGCACGAACTGAACGACAAGCAAAAAAAAAAAAAACCTTGTTTTAAAGTGTCGTCTTCCCTTCTTTTACGCAACAAGAATGACTCGTTTATCGACCGGATTGTGACTTGCGATGAAAAGTGGATTCTTTGCGACAACCGGCGGCGCTCAGTTCAGTGGCTGGACGCCGACGAAGCTCCACGACACTTCCCGAAGCCAAAGTTGCTTGAAAAGAAGGTCATGGTGACTGTTTGGTGATCTGCGGCCGGTCTCATCCATCACAGCTTTTTGGATCCAGGAGAAACCATTATGGTGCAGAAGTACAATCAGCAAATACATGAAATGCATAAGAAACTCCTACGGCCAGCATTGGTCAATAGGAAAGGACCAATTCTTCTCCGTGACAACGCTCGGCTGCACGTCGCTCAACTGACGCTGCAGAAGTTGAACGAATTTGGCTACGAAACTCTGCCTCATCCGCCATATTCACCAGACCTCGCGCCTACCGACTACCACTTTTTCAAGCATCTCGACAACGTCCTGCATGAGAAATGCTTCAAAAACCAAGACTGCGAAAGACGTCTTCAACGACATCATCGCCATCAGAACGCAGGATTTTTACGCTACTGGCATAAATAAACTTGTTTCGCGTTGGCAACAGTGTGTTGATTCTGATGGTGTATATTTCGATTAATAAAGTTTTTTGTTTGAGCCGAGATATGTACATCTGAATTTAAAGGTTAAAAACCTCAAGAACTTTCTTGACAACCTAATAAAATATTCTTTCGTATTTCGTTAGCAACCTGCTGAGAGCATCACTAAATCAATTTATTTCAGCAGGAAGGCCCTAGAAGGAAGTGCACTTAAAGTAATATTAACTTTAACTGAACCTAAAACAGAAATATGATCAGTCAATCAACATATGTGAAGCGTGTATTTGAAAATTCACTTTATGAACTAAAATTTACCAGAGTAATCCTGCAGATTGTCACAACAGTAAGTTGTTGATTTATCTTCGTTGAAATCACAAAGCTTTTCTGAAACGTGATTTAAGCGACTACAGACATAATGCACCTTGCTGCTTATGTTACTGTGAAATATATGAATCCAGACTTGTCTGCCTTATGCTGACCAAGAAAATGTTTAAGCCAACAGAACAATATATCATTATTATTATTATTATTATTATTATTATTATTATTATTATTATTATTATTATTATTATTATATTTGTAGTGTCCAATAGTATCGAAGTATTTTAATAAGGAAACCACCGCATGGTCAAAGTCAGCACATCGGCGTGTATCAACGTAAAATTACACAAGAGTATACTCCGGCATATAGGCTCAAGATCTAACGTAGGGAAGGTTCCGAGTGTAGTGTAGAATAAATGATAACACAAATGGACTAAGGTTCACTACATTTGTCTCAGATGTGTTTCTTATAGATGAACATTTCAATTACATCATGTGAAGAAAAAGAAACGTTTACTGCAAGTGAATAAAAATTAGAGTTAACATTTAGGATTTTTCACGCAAAGACTATAGAATATAGACACACACAGATACACACGCACACACACACATGTATAATTGTATAGTTCGATTTAAGTTGTACAACACCTAACTATAAAACTTAGAATGTAGGCTAAGACTGAGAACCTATATACATATATATATATATATATATATAATATATATATATACATACATATATAGGGAGAATTCGCAAAAAAAAACATAAGACGAAGACAGGTGGTGTAGACAACAAACAGATGTATTAGTATAACACACGGGAAGTGAAAAAGTCTTTGACGTTTCGAGCCTACGCTCTTCCGCAAAAAGAAACACAGAAAGAAACAAGGAGAGAAAATAAAGAATGTGTAGTGGCTAGCGCACTATCATGGCGAAGGCTGGACAGAAGGGTCACACAGGAGAGCTATATATATGCTCCCGAGAGAGAACAAAGCAGACAAGCCTTGACATTAACCCCATTTTATTAACTGCAATACAAATCGGTTGTGATCAACCTAACTTTGGACTAAAATACTGTTCCTCCTCACAGGTTTACATCGGATATACAAGGATACA